>NC_090749.1:92707043-92712043 GCF_036898095.1 Palaemon carinicauda | reverse complement strand
AGATGGATTATACTAACGAAGAAGAGCAGGAATCAATCTTTCTTCAACTGGAATCAGAAGGAGAAGAAAGAGAGAATCCTGTGCAAGATGTTCAGGAAGAATTTGTAGCAGAAAATACAAGTTTTGCTGCGATGCTCAAAAAAAATCTGAAAGAGGATCAGCCTGGACGAGTCTTCCACTTTGGGATAGTGAAAAGAACAGCTGTGGCAGAAACACAGCTACAGGGAGAAGAAGAAGAGGAGGAGATGATGCAGCGGCTGTGGGAGGAGAAAATGGAGTTGTGGGAACAGGAGATGCTGAGGGGAGATTATGAGATGGATGATGTAGAAGTCGAATATGGCAGAAGGAACACGTCAAAGAAGATTGTCTTCTCTGGGGTCCAATTTGTAAGGGATCTTCAGGATAAGGACCATAAAGGAATGACTCTTTTGCCTCTCAAGGATGAAGAAAAGTTCTTTCTTCAAGAGGAGTAAGGAGTGAAAGTTCAGTGAAAAAAAAAAAAAAAAAAAAAAAAAAAAAAAAAAAAAAAAAAAAAATTAAAAAACAAAAAAATACAAAAAAAAAATAAAAAACAAAAAACCAAAAAAAAAATGTATATGTATATATATTTTTCCACTTTTGATTTGAAAAGGATATTTTTTAAAAGGAACGTAAGTTGTGTTAAGTTCAATTTCGGTTTATTTTGTGAGGAAAAAGAGACTCAGACAAGTTTTTCAAGACCAGAACTTCAAGGACGCTTGGATGGACGGCCCAGCTTGAGGAATGCAATGCCTAACTCTCCAGCTTGGACGATGCTTGGAATAATCTGGTGGACTGGTGCTGCTGATGGAAGAAATCTGGCTGATTTCAGAATGCTCTGTACCTTGATGGGGTGTACAGGACCTTTGTCAAGTGTATAAATGGTCGGATATCTAGATCTATTCTTTTGGATACCAACCTTCGGGTGGTTCTGGAGGAATAATCTAGAAGACCGACTCTGCTGAGGGATGAAGCTGGGTTTCATCTATTATGCAGTCTTGTCCTTATAGGTTGGCCCAGGATAGTTCCGCTAGGGAAGGAAGCTGCGTCTCTGGTGAGGTGTTCATCCGATGGCTGCTGATGGAGGACTGGGAGCAGAGTAAGTTCTGGTTCTGAGGATGCTTGGCTTAATTGTCCGGATTCATGTTTCTTTGATTAAAGACTTGGCTTAATTGCCTGGTCTAATAAAGCTTGGCTTAAATGTCTGGCTTCATGCTTTTTATATTTAAAGCTTGGCTTCATTGCCTGGCCCCAAGAAGCTCGGCTTCATTGCCCGGCTTCGTGCTGCTTGGATTTTTTTGAAGGCTTGGCTTCATTGCCTGGCCCCAAGAAGCTCGGCTTCATCGCCCGGCTTCCTGCTGTTTGGATTTTATTGAAGGCTTGGCTTCATTGCCTGGCCCCAAAGAAGCTCGGCTTCATCGCCCGGCTTCCTGCTGTTTGGATTTTATTGAAGGCTTGGCTTCATTGCCTGGCCCCAAAGAAGCTCGGCTTCATCGCCCGGCTTCCTGCTGTTTGGATTTTATTGAAGGCTTGGCTTCATTGCCTGGCCCCCAAGAAGCTCGGCTTCATCGCCCGGCTTCCTGCTGTTTGGATTTTATTGAAGGCTTGGCTTCATTGCCTGGCCCCCAAGAAGCTCGGCTTCATCGCCCGGCTTCCTGCTGTTTGGATTTTATTGAAGGCTTGGCTTCATTGCCTGGCCCCAAGAAGCTCGGCTTCATCGCCCGGCTTCCTGCTGCTTGGATTTTTTTGAAGGCTTGGCTTCATTGCCTGGCCCCAAAGAAGCTCGGCTTCATCGCCCGGCTTCCTGCTGCTTGGATTTTTTTGAAGGCTTGGCTTCATTGCCTGGCCCCAAAGAAGCTCGGCTTCATCGCCCGGCTTCCTGCTGCTTGGATTTTTTTGAAGGCTTGGCTTCATTGCCTGGCCCCAAAGAAGCTCGGCTTCCTGCTGCTTGGATTTTTTTGAAGGCTTGGCTTCATTGCCTGGCCCCAAAGAAGCTCGGCTTCATCGCCCGGCTTCCTGCTGCTTGGATTTTTTTGAAGGCTTGGCTTCATTGCCTGGCCCCAAAGAAGCTCGGCTTCATCGCCCGGCTTCCTGCTGCTTGGATTTTTTTGAAGGCTTGGCTTCATTGCCTGGCCCCAAAGAAGCTCGGCTTCATCGCCCGGCTTCCTGCTGCTTGGATTTTTTTGAAGGCTTGGCTTCATTGCCTGGCCCCAAAGAAGCTCGGCTTCATCGCCCGGCTTCCTGCTGCTTGGATTTTTTGAAGGCTTGGCTTCATTGCCTGGCCCCAAAGAAGCTCGGCTTCATCGCCCGGCTTCCTGCTGCTTGGATTTTTTTGAAGGCTTGGCTTCATTGCCTGGCCCCAAAGAAGCTCGGCTTCATCGCCCGGCTTCCTGCTGCTTGGATTTTTTTGAAGGCTTGGCTTCATTGCCTGGCCCCAAAGAAGCTCGGCTTCATCGCCCGGCTTCCTGCTGCTTGGATTTTTTTGAAGGCTTGGCTTCATTGCCTGGCCCCAAAGAAGCTCGGCTTCATCGCCCGGCTTCCTGCTGCTTGGATTTTTTTGAAGGCTTGGCTTCATTGCCTGGCCCCAAAGAAGCTCGGCTTCATCGCCCGGCTTCCTGCTGCTTGGATTTTTTTCAAGGCTTGGCTTCATTGCCTGGCCCCAAAGAAGCTCGGCTTCATCGCCCGGCTTCCTGCTGCTTGGATTTTTTTCAAGGCTTGGCTTCATTGCCTGGCCCCAAAGAAGCTCGGCTTCATCGCCCGGCTTCCTGCTGCTTGGATTTTTTTCAAGGCTTGGCTTCATTGCCTGGCCCCAAAGAAGCTCGGCTTCATCGCCCGGCTTCCTGCTGCTTGGATTTTTTTCAAGGCTTGGCTTCATTGCCTGGCCCCAAAGAAGCTCGGCTTCATCGCCCGGCTTCCTGCTGTTTGGATTTTTTTCAAGGCTTGGCTTCATTGCCTGGCCCCAAAGAAGCTCGGCTTCATCGCCCGGCTTCCTGCTGCTTGGATTTTTTTCAAGGCTTGGCTTCATTGCCGGGCCCCAAAGAAGCTCGGCTTCATCGCCCGGCTTCCTGCTGCTTGGATTTTTTTGAAGGCTTGGCTTCATTGCCGGGCCCCAAAGAAGCTCGGCTTCATCGCCCGGCTTCCTGCTGCTTGGATTTTTTTGAAGGCTTGGCTTCATTGCCTGGCACCAAAGAAGCTCGGCTTCATTGTCTGGCTTCCTGCTTTTTGGATCAAAGGCTTGGCTTCATTGCCTGGCCTAAAGAAGATTGGCTTAATTGTCTGGCTTCATGCTTTTTGGATTAAAGGCTTGGCTTCATTGCCTGGCCTAAAGAAGCTTGACTTCATTGTCTGGCTTCATGCTTTTTGGATTAAAGGCTTGGCTTCATTGCCTGGCCTAAAGAAGCTTGGCTTAATTGTCTGGCTTCCTGCTTTTTGGATCAAAGGCTTGGCTTCATTGCCTGGCCTAAAGAAGCTTGGCTTAATAGTCTGGCTTCATGCTGCTTGGATTAAAGGCTTGGCTTCATTGCCTGGCCTAAAGAAGCTTGGCTTAATTGTCTGGCTTCATGCTTTTTGGATTAAAGGCTTGGCTTCATTGCCTGGCCTAAAGAAGCTTGACTTCATTGTCTGGCTTCCTGCTTTTTGGATCAAAGGCTTGGCTTCATTACCTGGCCTAAAGAAGCTTGGCTTAATAGTCTGGCTTCATGCTGCTTGGATTAAAGGCTTAGCTTCATTGCCTGGCCTAAAGAAGCTTGGCTTAATTGTCTGGCTTCATGCTTTTTGGATTAAAGGCTTGGCTTCATTGCCTGGCTTAAAAAAGCTTGGCTTAATTGTCTGGCTTCCTGCTTTTTAGATCAAAGGCTTGGCTTCATTGCCTGGCCTAAAGAAGCTTGGCTTAATAGTCTGGCTTCCTGCTTTTTGGATTAAAGGCTTGGCTTCATTGCCTGGCCTAAAGAAGCTTGGCTTAATAGTCTGGCTTCATGCTTTTTGGATTAAAGGCTTGGCTTCATTGCCTGGCCCCAAAGAAGCTCGGCTTCATCGCCCGGCTTCCTGCTGCTTGGATTTTATTGAAGGCTTGGCTTCATTGCCTGGCCCCAAAAAAACGGCTTCATCGCCCGGCTTCCTGCTGTTTGGATTTTATTGAAGGCTTGGCTTCATTGCCTGGCCCCAAGAAGCTCGGCTTCATTGCCCGGCTTCCTGCTGTTTGGATTTTATTGAAGGCTTGGCTTCATTGCCTGGCCCCAAAGAAGCTCGGCTTCATCGCCCGGCTTCCTGCTGTTTGGATTTTTTTGAAGGCTTGGCTTCATTGCCTGGCCCCAAAGAAGCTCGGCTTCATCGCCCGGCTTCCTGCTGTTTGGATTTTATTGAAGGCTTGGCTTCATTGCCTGGCCCCAAAGAAGCTCGGCTTCATCGCCCGGCTTCCTGCTGTTTGGATTTTATTGAAGGCTTGGCTTCATTGCCTGGCCCCAAAGAAGCTCGGCTTCATCGCCCGGCTTCCTGCTGCTTGGATTTTTTTCAAGGCTTGGCTTCATTGCCTGGCCCCAAAGAAGCTCGGCTTCATCGCCCGGCTTCCTGCTGCTTGGATTTTTTTCAAGGCTTGGCTTCATTGCCTGGCCCCAAAGAAGCTCGGCTTCATCGCCCAGCTTCCTGCTGCTTGGATTTTTTTCAAGGCTTGGCTTCATTGCCTGGCCCCAAAGAAGCTCGGCTTCATCGCCCGGCTTCCTGCTGCTTGGATTTTTTTCAAGGCTTGGCTTCATTGCCTGGCCCCAAAGAAGCTCGGCTTCATCGCCCGGCTTCCTGCTGCTTGGATATTTTTCAAGGCTTGGCTTCATTGCCTGGCCCCAAAGAAGCTCGGCTTCATCGCCCGGCTTCCTGCTGTTTGGATTTTATTGAAGGCTTGGCTTCATTGCCTGGCCCCAAAGAAGCTCGGCTTCATCGCCCGGCTTCCTGCTGTTTGGATTTTTTTGAAGGCTTGGCTTCATTGCCTG
>NC_090749.1:92659543-92704543 GCF_036898095.1 Palaemon carinicauda | reverse complement strand
TATATATATATATATATATATATATATATATATATATACATACATACATATATTTATATATATATATATATATATATATATATATATATATATATATATATATATATATATATATATATATATACATACATACATATATTTATATATATATATATATATATATATATATATATATAAATATATGTATGTATGTATATATATATATATATATATATATATATATATATATATATATATATATATATATATATACATACATACATATATTTATATATATATATATATATATATATATATATATATATATACATACATACATATATTTATATATATATATATATATATATATATAAATATATATATATATATATATATATATATATATATATATATATATATATATATATATATATATATATATATATATTGCAGATGTTACATGTCATTGGAAATAATGGTAGTGTGTATATTTACTGTAGGCATATATGTGATAATACTGAAGCAATCATATGATACTGCATATGTGATATTTACTGTCGGCTTATATGTGACACTGCTGCAAAGATAGTGTTAAGTATTTATTTTTCTTCGCATATCCCTTTAAGAAAAGTGAACGTTGTGTTTATTTTGTGATTCTTTTCTACATATATCAGTCACATGTCACTAGATTGAAAGTAAACTATGATGCCATTATTATAGGCCAGTTTATAAGAAGTACAATTACTTTATTTATGAAAAATTACATTATTATGTTTGTTTTGTTAGAGATTATTTTCTTATTACTGTGAATAAGAGAAATAATAAAATTTCCAATGTATACTCCAATATATTGTATTTTTACCATGGTTACCCTACCTTTATTGGTAATTCTGAAGAATAACTGCACATGGACTGCAAGGAAAGCAACCGAGAATACAACATCCACTAGGGATTGTGGCGTCCAATGTATTTCCCCGTGTTTAGTACTGGCCCCTGGTGGTTAATTACAGTCGACAGCCCAAAAATAACGGTAAATTCTGAATAAGCAACCCGAACACTCTAGGAAACTGTAATTTTCAAATACCCGGCGCGGAGTTATTATTAAGATTTATCCCTTTATTGATTTAGGTTGATTCCGTGCCAATCTAGGGGAATTTGAGGCCCAGATCTAGGGTAAAATAAATTCAGGCCGTGGAAACCCTGCCGTCCTCATGACCTCATCCTTCGTTTAGTAGCTTGCCTTATTAGTCGGATTTTTTCCCTGTGCGTATCTTATCGACTTGCATCTTAGCCATGTCTCTACCCTCGGAAAGTTGAGTACAAGGTTCCAGTATTGTTTAAATAAGCTCTGACCGTAAAGTACCTTTTACCTTTCGAGATATTTGATGTTTTGTGGCAGAGCTATGCCTCGACCGGACCCGCCATTGTTATTTAGTCTTCATAGCTAGGAACTTTATATATCGTGTTTTGACGCCTTGTTATCGGTCATCATCTGACCCCATACCAGTTGGCTAGTCTAGCCCCTAGGCCAGAGCGCCTAACATCAGTGTTCATGCATGATATATTTCAGTGATCCTAGGTTTAATTATGAAGATAGTGGCATTATTTTACAATACTATTGACTGTGATGCAAGTGTTTTCGCCTTCAGGGACCATATAGGGGACAGGTTAGATAGTGTGCGTTTCTAACCTAACCTACAAGTAGGACCCCTATATGCTTCCTTCATCCCCTGCCTTAGGGCATCCCCTCTGTGTAGCCTTGCTCCCCCTACCACGTAATATATATATATATATATATATATATATATATATATATATATATATATATATATATATATATATATGTATATATATATATATTTATGTATATAATATATATATATATATATATATATATATATATATATATATATATATATATATATATATATATATATATATATATATATATATCACGCTAATGAGGAAAGGGAGTAGTCATACCCTGGTGAGAGGGGTACCTTTGGTAATACACGCAGACCCTACACTTCCCTACCAATTACCGAACCAGCGGGTTGTAGTTAGGAAAGGGGGAAGGGATGAGAAGGGTTGAATTTTCGCTCTCGTGTGCTTATCTACCTCCGAAGGTGATCAATTTCCCTTTTCAACTAGAATAAGTAAACCATGGTCTTTCATTGTCTTGGGTTAGAGTTCTCTTGCTTGAGGGTACACTCGGGCATACTGTTCTGTCTTCTATCTTATTTCTCTTTCTCTTGTTTTGTTAAAGTTTGTGTAGTTTATAAAGTGATATTTATTTTAATATTGCTGCTTTTCTTAAAATATTTTATTTTTCCTTGTGTCCTTTCCACACAGCTATTTTCCCTGTTGGAGCCCCTGGGCTTATAGCATCCTGCTTTTCCAACTAGGGTTGTAGCTTAGCAAGTAATAATCAAAATAGAAATAATAATAATAATGATGTGTATTTCATCATCATCTCCTTCCACGTCTATTGACAGAAATTTTAGTGATTTTTTTTTTTTTTTTTTGAGATTTTCAAAGGTACTGAAAAGGTATACATGCCTTACTGAATTGAATTCTTGTATGAGCATATCAGTACAGCATGGTCGAACTCAAGCACATGATTGACACATGCACTCAACCGACACACGCACATACATGACCGGGCACACATATTGCACATATGCCATTTTCATATAGGCTATATGACGAAGAATAAATGTGTTTGAAATTATGTCCAAATTTGGTCTTACCTTTTCATTTCATTATATATATATATATATATATATATATATATATATATATATATATATATATATATATATATATATATATATATATACAAATTTAGTCCTATAGTTGACTAACTGTTTGAGATAACGACAAAAGAGAGGATTTAAGAAAAGATTTTTCTCATAGTTTATTTATATCTTTTTTTTTCCTTTTCTCTCTAGGCTTTTTTTCCTTGTTGGGGTCCTTGGGATTTTATAAAGCATCCTGCCTTTTCAACTATAGGGTTGTAGCTTAGCTAGCTAATAATATTAATAATAATAACACTAATGATAATAATCCAGTTGCTATATACGAGATTCAGACTCAAAGATCTATCTTAGAGGTAGTAGGTTGGCCTGGGCACCAGCCGCCCGTTGAGATACTACCGCTAGAGAGTTATGGGGTCCTTTGATTGGCCAGACAGTACTACATAGGACCCTTCTCTCTGGTTACGGTTCATTCCCTTTGCCTACACAGACACCGAATAGTGTGGCCTATCCTTTACAGATTCTCCTCTGTCCTCATACACCTGACAACACTGTGATTACTAGACAATTCTTCTTCACCCAAGGGGTTAACTACTGCACTGTATTTGTTCAGTGGCTACTTTCCTCTTGGTAAGGGTAGAAGAGACTCTTTAGCTATGGTAAGCAGCTCTTCTAGGAGAAGGACACTCCAAAATCAAACCATTGTTCTCTATTCCTGGGTAGTGCCATAGCCTCTGTACCATGGTCTTACACTGCCTTGGGTTAGAGTTCTCTTGCTTGAGGGTACACTTGGGCACACTTTTCTATCTAGTTTCTCTTCCTCTTGTTCTGTTAAAGTTTTTATATTTTAAATAGGAAATATTTATTTTAATATTGTTACTATTCCTAAAATGTTCTATTTTTCCTTATCTCCTTATTTCCTTATTTCCTTTCCTCACTGGGCTATTTTCCCTGTTGGGGCCCCTGGGCTTATAGCATCCTGCTTTTCCAACTAGGGTTGTAGCTTAGCATTTAATAATAATAATAATAATAATAATCAACCATGCTATGCTCATCGTGTACCTCATGGTTCAACTCTTCATATCGGCTGCCTTCATCGTCTCCTTATGCCTCACCAAGGTGAGTTGCAGGAATGCTTTGCATATTTTTTTCCCTGAATTTAAAGGGAGGTAAGAAGAACTGAATAGGGGAAATCCTTTCTTCGTAAACTATATACAGTAGGTCTACTGAGTGTCAATTTTCTTGAGTTGTGAGAATACGTTGGCGATTTTTCCTGAAATTTGAAGGAAATAAGAAGAACTGAATAGGGGCAACCCTTTCTACGTAAACTATATAGGTCTACTTATTGTAAATACTTCAGGGATTTTTCCTGAAATTTAAAGGGAAATAGGAAAAAACCCTTTCTTCGTAAACTATATAGGTCTAATGACTGTAAATTTTCTTGAATTGTGAGAATACTTCGGGGATTTTTCCCGAAATTTAAAGGGAAATTTGAATAAGGGAAAACCTTTCTTTGTAAACGATATAGGTCTACTGACTGTAAATTTCCTTGAATTGTGAGAATACTTCTCGGGGTTTTCCTGAAATTTAAAGGGAAATAGGAAAAATTGAATAGGGGAAAGCCTTTCTTTATAAACTAAATTATATGTGTGTACTGACTGTAAATTTTCTAGAAGTGCGTGACTATTCTTGGGATTTTTCTTGAAATTTAAAGGGAAATAGGGAGAACTGAATAGGGGGAACCTTTCTTCGTGAATTATATAGGTCTACTGACGTTAAATCTTATTGAGTTGTGTAAATACTTACGGGATTTTTCCGGAAATTTGAAGGTAAAGAGGAAAAATCCTTTCAATTGAGTCCGTACTTTATCCGATGAAGTAGGCTTGTACTTCTACATCAAAGGATATTTCCTCTTCAATAAAAAAAAAAAATTCCTTTTTTCTCTCCATCTTCTATTGTCCAACCACTTGATCCTTTCAATTGAGTCCTTACTTTATCCGATGAAGTAGACTTGTACTTCTACATCAAAGGATATTTCCTCTTCAATAAGAAAAAAATTCGTTTTTTCTCTCCATCTTCTATTGTCCAACCACTTGATCCTTTTAATTGAGTCCGTACTTTATCCGATGAAGTAGGCTTGTACTTCTACATCAAAGGATATTTCCTCTTCAATAAAAAAAAAAAATTCCTTTTTTCTCTCCATCTTCTATTGTCCAACCACTTGATCCTTTCAATTGAGTCCTTACTTTATCCGATGAAGTAGACTTGTACTTCTACATCAAAGGATATTTCCTCTTCAATAAGAAAAAAATTCGTTTTTTCTCTCCATCTTCTATTGTCCAACCACTTGATCCTTTCAATTGAGTCCCTACTTTATCCGATGAAGTAGGCTTGTACTTCTACATCAAAGGATATTTCCTCCTCAATAAAAAAAAAATTTCTTTTTCTCTCCATCTTCTATCGTCCAACCACTTGATCCTTTTAATTGAGTCCTTACTTTATCCGATGAAGTAGACTTGTACTTCTACATCAAAGGATATTTCCTCTTCAATAAGAAAAAAATTCGTTTTTTCTCTCCATCTTCTATTGTCCAACCACTTGATCCTTTCAATTGAGTCCCTACTTTATCCGATGAAGTAGGCTTGTACTTCTACATCAAAGGATATTTCCTCCTCAATAAAAAAAAAATTTGTTTTTCTCTCCATCTTCTATCGTCCAACCACTTGATCCTTTCAATTGAGTCCGTACTTTATCCGATGAAGTAGGCTTGTACTTCTACATCAAAGGATATTTCCTCCTCAATAAAAAAAAAATTCCTTTTTCTCTCCATCTTCTATCGTCCAACCACTTGATCCTTTCAATTGAGTCCTTACTTTATCCGATGAAGTAGGCTTGTACTTCTACATCAAAGGATATTTCCTCCTCAATAAGAAAAAAATTCCTTTTTCTCTCCATCTTCTATCGTCCAACCACTTGATCCTTTCAATTGAGTCCTTACTTTATCCGATGAAGTAGACTTGTACTTCTACATCAAAGGATATTTCCTCCTCAATAAGAAAAAAATTCCTTTTTCTCTCCATCTTCTATCGTCCAACCACTTGATCCTTTCAATTGAGTCCTTACTTTATCCGATGAAGTAGACTTGTACTTCTACATCAAAGGATATTTCCTCCTCAATAAGAAATAAAATTCCTTTTTCTCTCCATCTTCTATCGTCCAACCACTTGATCCTTTCAATTGAGTCCTTACTTTATCCGATGAAGTAGACTTGTACTTCTACATAAAAGGATATTTCCTCCTCAATAAGAAATAAAATTCCTTTTTCTCTCCATCTTCTATCGTCCAACCACTTGATCCTTTCAATTGAGTCCTTACTTTATCCGATGAAGTAGACTTGTACTTCTACATCAAAGGATATTTCCTCCTCAATAAGAAAAAAATTCCTTTTTCTCTCCATCTTCTATCGTCCAACCACTTGATCCTTTCAATTGAGTCCGTACTTTATCCGATGAAGTAGACTTGTACTTCTACATCAAAGGATATTTCCTCCTCAATAAAAAAAAATTCCTTTTTCTCTCCATCTTCTATCGTCCAACCACTTGATCCTTTCAATTGAGTCCCTACTTTATCCGATGAAGTAGACTTGTACTTCTACATCAAAGGATATTTCCTCCTCAATAAGAAAAAAATTCCTTTTTCTCTCCATCTTCTATCGTCCAACCACTTGATCCTTTCAATTGAGTCCTTACTTTATCCGATGAAGTAGACTTGTACTTCTACATCAAAGGATATTTCCTCCTCAATAAGGAAAAAAATTCCTTTTTCTCTCCATCTTCTATCGTCCAACCACTTGATCCTTTCAATTGAGTCCGTACTTTATCCGATGAAGTAGACTTGTACTTCTACATCAAAGGATATTTCCTCCTCAAAGAGAAAAAAAATTCCTTTTTCTCTCCATCTTCTATCGTCCAACAACTTGATCCTTTCAATTGAGTCCGTACTTTATCCGATGAAGTAGACTTGTACTTCTACATCAAAGGATATTTCCTCCTCAATAAGAAAAAAATTCCTTTTTCTCTCCATCTTCTATCGTCCAACCACTTGATCCTTTCAATTGAGTCCATACTTTATCCGATGAAGTAGACTTGTACTTCTACATCAAAGGATATTTCCTCCTCAAAGAGAAAAAAAATTCCTTTTTCTCTCCATCTTCTATCGTCCAACCACTTGATCCTTTCAATTGAGTCCGTACTTTATCCGATGAAGTAGACTTGTACTTCTACATCAAAGGATATTTCCTCCTCAAAGAGAAAAAAAATTCCTTTTTCTCTCCATCTTCTATCGTCCAACCACTTGATCCTTTCAATTGAGTCCGTACTTTATCCGATGAAGTAGACTTGTACTTCTACATCAAAGGATATTTCCTCCTCAAAGAGAAAAAAAATTCCTTTTTCTCTCCATCTTCTATCGTCCAACCACTTGATCCTTTCAATTGAGTCCGTACTTTATCCGATGAAGTAGACTTGTACTTCTACATCAAAGGATATTTCCTCCTCAATAAGAAAAAAAATTCCTTTTTCTCTCCATCTTCTATCGTCCAACCACTTGATCCTTTCAATTGAGTCCGAACTTTATCCGATGAAGTAGACTTGTACTTCTACATCAAAGGATATTTCCTCCTCAATAAGAAAAAAAATTCCTTTTTCTCTCCATCTTCTATCGTCCAACCACTTGATCCTTTCAATTGAGTCCGTACTTTATCCGATGAAGTAGACTTGTACTTCTACATCAAAGGATATTTCCTCCTCAATAAGAAAAAAATTTCTTTTTCTCTCCATCTTCTATTGTACAACCACTTGATCCTTTCAATTGAGTCCTTACTTTATCCGATGAAGTAGGCTTGTACTTCTACATCAAAGGATATTTCCTCCTCAATAAGAAAAAAATTTCTTTTTCTCTCCATCTTCTATTGTACAACCACTTGATCCTTTCAATTGAGTCCTTACTTTATCCGATGAAGTAGGCTTGTACTTCTACATCAAAGGATATTTCCTCCTCAATAAGAAAAAAATTTCTTTTTCTCTCCATCTTCTATTGTACAACCACTTGATCCTTTCAATTGAGTCCTTACTTTATCCGATTAAGTGGGGTTGTACTTCTACATCAAAGGATATTTCCTTCTCAATAAAAAAAAAAATCCTTTTTCTCTCCATCTTCTATCGTCCAACCACTTGATCCTTTCAATTGAGTCCTTACTTTATCCGATGAAGTAGGCTTGTACTTCTACATCAAAGGATATTTCCTCCTCAATAAAAAAAAAATTCCTTTTTCTCTCCATCTTCTATCGTCCAACCACTTGATCCTTTCAATTGAGTCCTTACTTTATCCGATGAAGTAGGCTTGTACTTCTACATCAAAGGATATTTCCTCTTCAATAAGAAAAAAAATTCCTTTTTCTCTTCTTCTTCTACTGTCCAACCACTTGATCCTTTCAATTGAGTCCCTACTTTATCCGATGAAGTAGGCTTGTACTTCTACATCAAAGGATATTTCCTCCTCAATAAAAAAAAAATTCCTTTTTCTCTCCATCTTCTATCGTCCAACCACTTGATCCTTTTAATTGAGTCCGTACTTTATCAGATGAAGTAGGCTTGTACTTCTACATCAAAGGATATTTCCTCCTCAATAAGAAAAAAAATTCCTTTTTCTCTTCTTCTTCTACTGTCCAACCACTTGATCCTTTCAATTGAGTCCTTACTTTATCCGACGAAGTAGGCTTGTACTTCTACATCGAAGGATATTTCCTCCTCAATAAAAAAAAAATTCCTTTTTCTCTCCATCTTCTATGGTCCAACCACTTGATCCTTTCAATTGAGTCCGTACTTTATCCGATGAAGTAGGCTTGTACTTCTACATCAAAGGATATTTCCTCCTCAATAAGAAAAAAAATTCCTTTTTCTCTTCTTCTTCTACTGTCCAACCACTTGATCCTTTCAATTGAGTCCCTACTTTATCCGATGAAGTAGGCTTGTACTTCTACATCAAAGGATATTTCCTCCTCAATAAAAAAAAAATTCCTTTTTCTCTCCATCTTCTATCGTCCAACCACTTGATCCTTTTAATTGAGTCCTTACTTTATCCGATGAAGTAGACTTGTACTTCTACATCAAAGGATATTTCCTCCTCAATAAAAAAAAAATTCCTTTTTCTCTCCATCTTCTATCGTCCAACCACTTGATCCTTTTAATTGAGTCCGTACTTTATCCGATGAAGTAGGCTTGTACTTCTACATCAAAGGATATTTCCTCCTCAATAAGAAAAAAATTTCTTTTTCTCTCCATCTTCTATTGTACAACCACTTGATCCTTTCAATTGAGTCCTTACTTTATCCGATGAAGTGGGGTTGTACTTCTACATCAAAGGATATTTCCTCCTCAATAAAAAAAAAATTCCTTTTTCTCTCCATCTTCTATCGTCCAACCACTTGATCCTTTCAATTGAGTCCTTACTTTATCCGATGAAGTAGGCTTGTACTTCTACATCAAAGGATATTTCCTCCTCAATAAGAAAAAAAATTCCTTTTTCTCTTCTTCTTCTACTGTCCAACCACTTGATCCTTTCAATTGAGTCCCTACTTTATCCGATGAAGTAGGCTTGTACTTCTACATCAAAGGATATTTCCTTCTCAATAAAAAAAAAATTCCTTTTTCTCTCCATCTTCTATCGTCCAACCACTTGATCCTTTTAATTGAGTTCGTACTTTATCCGATGAAGTAGGCTTGTACTTCTACATCAAAGGATATTTCCTCCTCAATAAAAAAAAATTCCTTTTTCTCTCCATCTTCTATCGTCCAACCACTTGATCCTTTTAATTGAGTTCGTACTTTATCCGATGAAGTAGGCTTGTACTTCTACATCATAGGATATTTCCTCCTCAATAAGAAAAAAATTTCTTTTTCTCTCCATCTTCTATTGTACAACCACTTGATCCTTTCAATTGAGTCCTTACTTTATCCGATGAAGTAGACTTGTACTTCTACATCAAAGGATATTTCCTCCTCAATAAAAAAAAAATTCCCTTTTCTCTCCATCTTCTATCGTCCAACCACTTGATCCTTTTAATTGAGTCCGTACTTTATCCGATGAAGTAGGCTTGTACTTCTACATCAAAGGATATTTCCTCCTCAATAAGAAAAAAAATTCCTTTTTCTCTTCTTCTTCTACTGTCCAACCACTTGATCCTTTCAATTGAGTCCCTACTTTATCCGATGAAGTAGGCTTGTACTTCTACATCAAACGATATTTCCTCCTCAATAAAAAAAAAATTCCTTTTTCTCTCCATCTTCTATCGTCCAACCACTTGATCCTTTCAATTGAGTCCTTACTTTATCCGATGAAGTAGGCTTGTACTTCTACATCAAAGGATATTTCCTCCTCAATAAGAAAAAAAATTCCTTTTTCTCTTTTTCTTCTACTGTCCAACCACTTGATCCTTTCAATTGAGTCCCTACTTTATCCGATGAAGTAGGCTTGTACTTCTACATCAAAGGATATTTCCTCCTCAATAAAAAAAAAATTCCTTTTTCTCTCCATCTTCTATCGTCCAACCACTTGATCCTTTCAATTGAGTCCGTACTTTATCCGATGAAGTAGGCTTGTACTTCTACATCAAAGGATATTTCCTCCTCAATAAGAAAAAAATTTCTTTTTCTCTCCATCTTCTATTGTACAACCACTTGATCCTTTCAATTGAGTCCTTACTTTATCCGATGAAGTGGGGTTGTACTTCTACATCAAAGGATATTTCCTCCTCAATAAGAAAAAAAATTCCTTTTTCTCTTCTTCTTCTACTGTCCAACCACTTGATCCTTTCAATTGAGTCCCTACTTTATCCGATGAAGTAGGCTTTTACTTCTACATCAAAGGATATTTCCTCCTCAATAAAAAAAAAATTCCTTTTTCTCTCCATCTTCTATCGTCCAACCACTTGATCCTTTCAATTGAGTCCTTACTTTATCCGATGAAGTAGACTTGTACTTCTACATCAAAGGATATTTCCTCCTCAATAAGAAAAAAATTTCTTTTTCTCTCCATCTTCTATTGTACAACCACTTGATCCTTTCAATTGAGTCCTTACTTTATCCGATGAAGTAGGCTTGTACTTCTACATCAAAGGATATTTCCTCCTCAATAAGAAAAAAAATTCCTTTTTCTCTTTTTCTTCTACTGTCCAACCTCTTGATCCTTTCAATTGAGTCCCTACTTTATCCGATGAAGTAGGCTTGTACTTCTACATCAAAGGATATTTCCTCCTCAATAAGAAAAAAATTTCTTTTTCTCTCCATCTTCTATTGTACAACCACTTGATCCTTTCAATTGAGTCCTTACTTTATCCGATGAAGTGGGGTTGTACTTCTACATCAAAGGATATTTCCTCCTCAATAAAAAAAAAATTCCTTTTTCTCTCCATCTTCTATCGTCCAACCACTTGATCCTTTCAATTAAGTCCGTACTTTATCCGATGAAGTAGACTTGTACTTCTACATCAAAGGATATTTCCTCCTCAATAAGAAAAAAAAATTCCTTTTTCTCTCCATCTTCTATCGTCCAACCACTTGATCCTTTCAATTAAGTCCGTACTTTATCCGAAGAAGTAGACTTGTACTTCTACATCAAAGGATATTTCCTCCTCAATAAGAAAAAAATTTCTTTTTCTCTCCATCTTCTATCGTCCAACCACTTGATCCTTTCAATTGAGTCCTTACTTTATCCGATGAAGTAGGCTTGTACTTCTACATCAAAGGATATTTCCTCCTCAATAAGAAAAAAATTTCTTTTTCTCTCCATCTTCTATTGTACAACCACTTGATCCTTTCAATTGAGTCCTTACTTTATCCGATGAAGTAGGCTTGTACTTCTACATCAAAGGATATTTCCTCCTCAATAAGAAAAAAATTCCTTTTTCTCTCCATCTTCTATCGTCCAACCACTTGATCCTTTCAATTGAGTCCTTACTTTATCCGATGAAGTAGACTTGTACTTCTACATCAAAGGATATTTCCTCCTCAATAAAAAAAAAAAATTCCTTTTTCTCTCCATCTTCTATCGTCCAACCACTTGATCCTTTCAATTGAGTCCTTACTTTATCCGATGAAGTAGGCTTGTACTTCTACATCAAAGGATATTTCCTCCTCAATAAGAAAAAAAATTCCTTTTTCTCTTTTTCTTCTACTGTCCAACCACTTGATCCTTTCAATTGAGTCCCTACTTTATCCGATGAAGTAGACTTGTACTTCTACATCAAAGGATATTTCCTTCTCAATAAAAAAAAAATTCATTTTTCTCTCCATCTTCTATCGTCCAACCACTTGATCCTTTCAATTGAGTCCCTACTTTATCCGATGAAGTAGGCTTGTACTTCTACATCAAAGGATATTTCCTGCTCAATAAGAAAAAAAATTCCTTTTTCTCTTCTTCTTCTACCGTCCAACCACTTGATCCTTTCAATTGAGTCCTTACTTTATCCGATGAAGTAGGCTTGTACTTCTACATCAAAGGATATTTCCTCCTCAATAAAAAAAAAATTTCTTTTTCTCTCCATCTTCTATCGTCCAACCACTTGATCCTTTCAATTGAGTCCTTACTTTATCCGATGAAGTAGGCTTGTACTTCTACATCAAAGGATATTTCCTCCTCAATAAGAAAAAAAATTCCTTTTTCTCTTCTTCTTCTACTGTCCAACCACTTGATCCTTTCAATTGAGTCCTTACTTTATCCGATGAAGTAGACTTGTACTTCTACATCAAAGGATATTTCCTCCTCAATAAAAAAAAAATTCCTTTTTCTCTCCATCTTCTATCGTCCAACCACTTGATCCTTTCAATTGAGTCCTTACTTTATCCGATGAAGTAGGCTTGTACTTCTACATCAAAGGATATTTCCTCCTCAATAAAAAAAAAATTCCTTTTTCTCTCCATCTTCTATCGTCCAACCACTTGATCCTTTCAATTGAGTCCTTACTTTATCCGATGAAGTAGACTTGTAGTTCTACATCAAAGGATATTTCCTCCTCAATAAAAAAAAAATTTCTTTTTCTCTCCATCTTCTATCGTCCAACCACTTGATCCTTTCAATTGAGTCCCTACTTTATCCGATGAAGTAGGCTTGTACTTCTACATCAAAGGATATTTCCTCCTCAATAAGAAAAATATTTCTTTTTCTCTCCATCTTCTATTGTACAACCACTTGATCCTTTCAATTGAGTCCTTACTTTATCCGATGAAGTAGACTTGTAGTTCTACATCAAAGGATATTTCCTCCTCAATAAAAAAAAAATTTCTTTTTCTCTCCATCTTCTATCGTCCAACCACTTGATCCTTTCAATTGAGTCCCTACTTTATCCGATGAAGTAGGCTTGTACTTCTACATCAAAGGATATTTCCTCCTCAATAAGAAAAAAATTTCTTTTTCTCTCCATCTTCTATTGTACAACCACTTGATCCTTTCAATTGAGTCCTTACTTTATCCGATGAAGTAGACTTGTAGTTCTACATCAAAGGATATTTCCTCCTCAATAAAAAAAAAATTTCTTTTTCTCTCCATCTTCTATCGTCCAACCACTTGATCCTTTCAATTGAGTCCCTACTTTATCCGATGAAGTAGGCTTGTACTTCTACATCAAAGGATATTTCCTCCTCAATAAGAAAAAAATTTCTTTTTCTCTCCATCTTCTATTGTACAACCACTTGATCCTTTCAATTGAGTCCTTACTTTATCCGATGAAGTAGACTTGTAGTTCTACATCAAAGGATATTTCCTCCTCAATAAAAAAAAAATTTCTTTTTCTCTCCATCTTCTATCGTCCAACCACTTGATCCTTTCAATTGAGTCCCTACTTTATCCGATGAAGTAGGCTTGTACTTCTACATCAAAGGATATTTCCTCCTCAATAAGAAAAAAATTTCTTTTTCTCTCCATCTTCTATTGTACAACCACTTGATCCTTTCAATTGAGTCCTTACTTTATCCGATGAAGTAGACTTGTAGTTCTACATCAAAGGATATTTCCTCCTCAATAAAAAAAAAATTTCTTTTTCTCTCCATCTTCTATCGTCCAACCACTTGATCCTTTCAATTGAGTCCCTACTTTATCCGATGAAGTAGGCTTGTACTTCTACATCAAAGGATATTTCCTCCTCAATAAGAAAAAAAATTCTTTTTCTCTCCATCTTATATTGTACAACCACTTGATCCTTTCAATTGAGTCCTTACTTTATCCGATGAAGTAGACTTGTACTTCTACATCAAAGGATATTTCCTCCTCAATAAAAAAAAAATTCCTTTTTCTCTCCATCTTCTATCGTCCAACCACTTGATCCTTTCAATTGAGTCCGTACTTTATCCGATGAAGTAGGCTTGTACTTCTACATCAAAGGATATTTCCTCCTCAATAAGAAAAAAAATTCCTTTTTCTCTTCTCTTCTACTGTCCAACCACTTGATCCTTTCAATTGAGTCCTTACTTTATCCGATGAAGTAGGCTTGTACTTCTACATCAAAGGATATTTCCTCCTCAATAAAAAAAAAAATTCCTTTTTCTCTCCATCTTCTATCGTCCAACCACTTGATCCTTTCAATTGAGTCCTTACTTTATCCGATGAAGTAGGCTTGTACTTCTACATCAAAGGATATTTCCTCCTCAATAAAAAAAAAAATTCCTTTTTCTCTCCATCTTCTATCGTCCAACCACTTGATCCTTTCAATTGAGTCCGTTACTTTATCCGATGAAGTAGGCTTGTACTTCTACATCAAAGGATATTTCCTCCTCAATAAGAAAAAAAATTCTTTTTCTCTCCATCTTATATTGTACAACCACTTGATCCTTTCAATTGAGTCCTTACTTTATCCGATGAAGTAGACTTGTACTTCTACATCAAAGGATATTTCCTCCTCAATAAAAAAAAAATTCCTTTTTCTCTCCATCTTCTATCGTCCAACCACTTGATCCTTTCAATTGAGTCCGTACTTTATCCGATGAAGTAGGCTTGTACTTCTACATCAAAGGATATTTCCTCCTCAATAAAAAAAAAATTCCTTTTTCTCTTCTTCTTCTACTGTCCAACCACTTGATCCTTTCAATTGAGTCCTTACTTTATCCGATGAAGTAGGCTTGTACTTCTACATCAAAGGATATTTCCTCCTCAATAAGAAAAAAAATTCCTTTTTCTCTCTTCTTCTACTGTCCAACCACTTGATCCTTTCAATTGAGTCCTTACTTTATCCGATGAAGTAGGCTTGTACTTCTACATCAAAGGATATTTCCTCCTCAATAAGAAAAAAAATTCCTTTTTCTCTTCTTCTTCTACTGTCCAACCACTTGATCCTTTCAATTGAGTCCTTACTTTATCCGATGAAGTAGGCTTGTACTTCTACATCAAAGGATATTTCCTCCTCAATAAGAAAAAAAATTCCTTTTTCTCTCCATCTTCTATCGTCCAACCACTTGATCCTTTCAATTGAGTCCGTACTTTATCCGATGAAGTAGGCTTGTACTTCTACATCAAAGGATATTTCCTCCTCAATAAAAAAAAAATTCCTTTTTCTCTTCTTCTTCTACTGTCCAACCACTTGATCCTTTCAATTGAGTCCGTACTTTATCCGATGAAGTAGGCTTGTACTTCTACATCAAAGGATATTTCCTCCTCAATAAGAAAAAAAATTCCTTTTTCTCTTCTTCTTCTACTGTCCAACCACTTGATCCTTTCAATTGAGTCCGTACTTTATCCGATGAAGTAGGCTTGTACTTCTACATCAAAGGATATTTCCTCCTCAATAAGAAAAAAAATTCCTTTTTCTCTCCATCTTCTACTGTCCAACCACTTGATCCTTTCAATTGAGTCCGTACTTTATCCGATGAAGTAGGCTTGTACTTCTACATCAAAGGATATTTCCTCCTCAATAAGAAAAAAATTCCTTTTTCTCTCCATCTTCTATCGTCCAACCACTTGATCCTTTCAATTGAGTCCGTACTTTATCCGATGAAGTAGGCTTGTACTTCTACATCAAAGGATATTTCCTCCTCAATAAGAAAAAAAATTCCTTTTTCTCTCCATCTTCTACTGTCCAACCACTTGATCCTTTCAATTGAGTCCGTACTTTATCCGATGAAGTAGGCTTGTACTTCTACATCAAAGGATATTTCCTCCTCAATAAAAAAAAAATTCCTTTTTCTCTCCATTTTCTATCGTCCAACCACTTGATCCTTTCAATTGAGTCCGTACTTTATCCGATGAAGTAGGCTTGTACTTCTACATCAAAGGATATTTCCTCCTCAATAAGAAAAAAAATTCCTTTTTCTCTCCATCTTCTATCGTCCAACCACTTGATCCTTTCAATTGAGTCCGTACTTTATCCGATGAAGTAGGCTTGTACTTCTACATCAAAGGATATTTCCTCCTCAATAAAAAAAAATTTCTTTTTCTCTCCATCTTCTATCGTCCAACCACTTGATCCTTTCAATTGAGTCCCTACTTTATCCGATGAAGTAGGCTTGTACTTCTACATCAAAGGATATTTCCTCCTCAATAAAAAAAAAATTTCTTTTTCTCTCCATCTTCTACTGTCCAACCACTTGATCCTTTCAATTGAGTCCGTACTTTATCCGATGAAGTAGGCTTGTACTTCTACATCAAAGGATATTTCCTCCTCAATAAAAAAAAAATTCCTTTTTCTCTCCATTTTCTATCGTCCAACCACTTGATCCTTTCAATTGAGTCCGTACTTTATCCGATGAAGTAGACTTGTACTTCTACATCAAAGGATATTTCCTCCTCAATAAGAAAAAAAATTTCTTTTTCTCTCCATCTTCTATCGTCCAACCACTTGATCCTTTCAATTGAGTCCGTACTTTATCCGATGAAGTAGGCTTGTACTTCTACATCAAAGGATATTTCCTCCTCAATAAAAAAAAAATTTCTTTTTCTCTCCATCTTCTATCGTCCAACCACTTGATCCTTTCAATTGAGTCCCTACTTTATCCGATGAAGTAGGCTTGTACTTCTACATCAAAGGATATTTCCTCCTCAATAAAAAAAAAATTTCTTTTTCTCTCCATCTTCTATGTCCAACCACTTGATCCTTTCAATTGAGTCCGTACTTTATCCGATGAAGTAGGCTTGTACTTCTACATCAAAGGATATTTCCTCCTCAATAAAAAAAAAATTCCTTTTTCTCTCCATCTTCTATCGTCCAACCACTTGATCCTTTCAATTGAGTCCGTACTTTATCCGATGAAGTAGACTTGTACTTCTACATCAAAGGATATTTCCTCCTCAATAAAAAAAAAATTTCTTTTTCTCTCCATCTTCTATCGTCCAACCACTTGATCCTTTCAATTGAGTCCGTACTTTATCCGATGAAGTAGGCTTGTACTTCTACATCAAAGGATATTTCCTCCTCAATAAAAAAAAAATTTCTTTTTCTCTCCATCTTCTATCGTCCAACCACTTGATCCTTTCAATTGAGTCCGTACTTTATCCGATGAAGTAGGCTTGTACTTCTACATCAAAGGATATTTCCTCCTCAATAAAAAAAAAATTTCTTTTTCTCTCCATCTTCTATCGTCCAACCACTTGATCCTTTCAATTGAGTCCGTACTTTATCCGATGAAGTAGGCTTGTACTTCTACATCAAAGGATATTTCCTCCTCAATAAGAAAAAAAATTCCTTTTTCTCTCCATCTTCTATCGTCCAACCACTTGATCCTTTCAATTGAGTCCGTACTTTATCCGATGAAGTAGACTTGTACTTCTACATCAAAGGATATTTCCTCCTCAATAAAAAAAAAATTTCTTTTTCTCTCCATCTTCTATCGTCCAACCACTTGATCCTTTCAATTGAGTCCGTACTTTATCCGATGAAGTAGGCTTGTACTTCTACATCAAAGGATATTTCCTCCTCAATAAAAAAAAAATTTCTTTTTCTCTCCATCTTCTATCGTCCAACCACTTGATCCTTTCAATTGAGTCCGTACTTTATCCGATGAAGTAGGCTTGTACTTCTACATCAAAGGATATTTCCTCCTCAATAAGAAAAAAATTTCTTTTTCTCTCCATCTTCTATCGTCCAACCACTTGATCCTTTCAATTGAGTCCGTACTTTATCCGATGAAGTAGGCTTGTACTTCTACATCAAAGGATATTTCCTCCTCAATAAGAAAAAAATTTCTTTTTCTCTCCATCTTCTATCGTCCAACCACTTGATCCTTTCAATTGAGTCCGTACTTTATCCGATGAAGTAGGCTTGTACTTCTACATCAAAGGATATTTCCTCCTCAATAAAAAAAAATTTCTTTTTCTCTCCATCTTCTATCGTCCAACCACTGGATCCTTTCAATTGAGTCCTTACTTTATACGATGAAGTGGGGTTGTACTTCTACATCAAAGGATATTTCCTCCTCAATAAAAAAAAAATTTCTTTTTCTCTCCATCTTCTATCGTCCAACCACTTGATCCTTTCAATTGAGTCCGTACTTTATCCGATGAAGTAGGCTTGTACTTCTACATCAAAGGATATTTCCTCCTCAATAAGAAAAAAATTTCTTTTTCTCTCCATCTTCTATCGTCCAACCACTTGATCCTTTCAATTGAGTCCGTACTTTATCCGATGAAGTAGGCTTGTACTTCTACATCAAAGGATATTTCCTCCTCAATAAGAAAAAAATTTCTTTTTCTCTCCATCTTCTATCGTCCAACCACTTGATCCTTTCAATTGAGTCCGTACTTTATCCGATGAAGTAGGCTTGTACTTCTACATCAAAGGATATTTCCTCCTCAATAAAAAAAAATTTCTTTTTCTCTCCATCTTCTATCGTCCAACCACTGGATCCTTTCAATTGAGTCCTTACTTTATACGATGAAGTGGGGTTGTACTTCTACATCAAAGGATATTTCCTCCTCAATAAAAAAAAAATTTCTTTTTCTCTCCATCTTCTATCGTCCAACCACTTGATCCTTTCAATTGAGTCCGTACTTTATCCGATGAAGTAGGCTTGTACTTCTACATCAAAGGATATTTCCTCCTCAATAAGAAAAAAATTTCTTTTTCTCTCCATCTTCTATCGTCCAACCACTTGATCCTTTCAATTGAGTCCGTACTTTATCCGATGAAGTAGGCTTGTACTTCTACATCAAAGGATATTTCCTCCTCAATAAGAAAAAAATTTCTTTTTCTCTCCATCTTCTATCGTCCAACCACTTGATCCTTTCAATTGAGTCCGTACTTTATCCGATGAAGTAGGCTTGTACTTCTACATCAAAGGATATTTCCTCCTCAATAAAAAAAAATTTCTTTTTCTCTCCATCTTCTATCGTCCAACCACTGGATCCTTTCAATTGAGTCCTTACTTTATACGATGAAGTGGGGTTGTACTTCTACATCAAAGGATATTTCCTCCTCAATAAAAAAAAAATTTCTTTTTCTCTCCATCTTCTATCGTCCAACCACTTGATCCTTTCAATTGAGTCCTTACTTTATCCGATGAAGTGGGGTTGTACTTCTACATCAAAGGATATTTCCTCCTCAATAAAAAAAAAATTTCTTTTTCTTTCCATCTTCTATCGTCCAACCACTTGATCCTTTCAATTGAGTCCGTACTTTATCCGATGAAGTAGGCTTGTACTTCTACATCAAAGGATATTTCCTCCTCAATAAGAAAAAAATTTCTTTTTCTCTCCATCTTCTATCGTCCAACCACTTGATCCTTTCAATTGAGTCCGTACTTTATCCGATGAAGTAGGCTTGTACTTCTACATCAAAGGATATTTCCTCCTCAATAAGAAAAAAATTTCTTTTTCTCTCCATCTTCTATCGTCCAACCACTTGGATCCTTTCAATTGAGTCCGTACTTTATCGATGAAGTAGGCTTGTACTTCTACATCAAAGGATATTTCCTCCTCAATAAAAAAAAAATTTCTTTTTCTCTCCATCTTCTATCGTCCAACCACTTGATCCTTTCAATTGAGTCCTTACTTTATCCGATGAAGTAGGCTTGTACTTCTACATCAAAGGATATTTCCTCCTCAATAAAAAAAAAATTTCTTTTTCTCTCCATCTTCTATCGTCCAACCACTTGATCCTTTCAATTGAGTCCGTACTTTATCCGATGAAGTAGGCTTGTACTTCTACATCAAAGGATATTTCCTCCTCAATAAGAAAAAAATTTCTTTTTCTCTCCATCTTCTATCGTCCAACCACTTGATCCTTTCAATTGAGTCCGTACTTTATCCGATGAAGTAGGCTTGTACTTCTACATCAAAGGATATTTCCTCCTCAATAAAAAAAAATTTCTTTTTCTCTCCATCTTCTATCGTCCAACCACTTGCTCCTTTCAATTGAGTCCTTACTTTATCGATGAAGTGGGGTTGTACTTCTACATCAAAGGATATTTCCTCCTCAATAAAAAAAAAATTTCTTTTTCTCTCCATCTTCTATCGTCCAACCACTTGATCCTTTCAATTGAGTCCTTACTTTATCCGATGAAGTAGGCTTGTACTTCTACATCAAAGGATATTTCCTCCTCAATAAAAAAAAAATTTCTTTTTCTCTCCATCTTCTATCGTCCAACCACTTGATCCTTTCAATTGAGTCCGTACTTTATCCGATGAAGTAGGCTTGTACTTCTACATCAAAGGATATTTCCTCCTCAATAAGAAAAAAATTTCTTTTTCTCTCCATCTTCTATCGTCCAACCACTTGATCCTTTCAATTGAGTCCGTACTTTATCCGATGAAGTAGGCTTGTACTTCTACATCAAAGGATATTTCCTCCTCAATAAAAAAAAAATTTCTTTTTCTCTCCATCTTCTATCGTCCAACCACTTGATCCTTTCAATTGAGTCCGTACTTTATCCGATGAAGTAGGCTTGTACTTCTACATCAAAGGATATTTCCTCCTCAATAAAAAAAAAATTTCTTTTTCTCTCCATCTTCTATCGTCCAACCACTTGATCCTTTCAATTGAGTCCTACTTTATCCGATGAAGTAGGCTTGTACTTCTACATCAAAGGATATTTCCTCCTCAATAAAAAAAAAATTTCTTTTTCTCTCCATCTTCTATCGTCCAACCACTTGATCCTTTCAATTGAGTCCGTACTTTATCCGATGAAGTAGGCTTGTACTTCTACATCAAAGGATATTTCCTCCTCAATAAGAAAAAAAATTTCTTTTTCTCTCCATCTTCTATCGTCCAACCACTTGATCCTTTCAATTGAGTCCTACTTTATCCGATGAAGTAGACTTGTACTTCTACATCAAAGGATATTTCCTCCTCAATAAAAAAAAAATTTCTTTTTCTCTCCATCTTCTATCGTCCAACCACTTGATCCTTTCAATTGAGTCCGTACTTTATCCGATGAAGTAGGCTTGTACTTCTACATCAAAGGATATTTCCTCCTCAATAAAAAAAAAATTTCTTTTTCTCTCCATCTTCTATCGTCCAACCACTTGATCCTTTCAATTGAGTCCGTACTTTATCCGATGAAGTAGGCTTGTACTTCTACATCAAAGGATATTTCCTCCTCAATAAGAAAAAAATTTCTTTTTCTCTCCATCTTCTATCGTCCAACCACTTGATCCTTTCAATTGAGTCCGTACTTTATCCGATGAAGTAGGCTTGTACTTCTACATCAAAGGATATTTCCTCCTCAATAAGAAAAAAAATTTCTTTTTCTCTCCATCTTCTATCGTCCAACCACTTGATCCTTTCAATTGAGTCCGTACTTTATCCGATGAAGTAGACTTGTACTTCTACATCAAAGGATATTTCCTCCTCAATAAAAAAAAAATTTCTTTTTCTCTCCATCTTCTATCGTCCAACCACTTGATCCTTTCAATTGAGTCCGTACTTTATCCGATGAAGTAGGCTTGTACTTCTACATCAAAGGATATTTCCTCCTCAATAAGAAAAAAAATTTCTTTTTCTCTCCATCTTCTATCGTCCAACCACTTGATCCTTTCAATTGAGTCCGTACTTTATCCGATGAAGTAGGTTGTACTTCTACATCAAAGGATATTTCCTCCTCAATAAGAAAAAAATTTCTTTTTCTCTCCATCTTCTATCGTCCAACCACTTGATCCTTTCAATTGAGTCCGTACTTTATCCGATGAAGTAGGCTTGTACTTCTACATCAAAGGATATTTCCTCCTCAATAAGAAAAAAAATTTCTTTTTCTCTCCATCTTCTATCGTCCAACCACTTGATCCTTTCAATTGAGTCCTACTTTATCCGATGAAGTAGGCTTGTACTTCTACATCAAAGGATATTTCCTCCTCAATAAAAAAAAAATTTCTTTTTCTCTCCATCTTCTATCGTCCAACCACTTGATCCTTTCAATTGAGTCCGTACTTTATCCGATGAAGTAGGCTTGTACTTCTACATCAAAGGATATTTCCTCCTCAATAAGAAAAAAATTTCTTTTTCTCTCCATCTTCTATCGTCCAACCACTTGATCCTTTCAATTGAGTCCGTACTTTATCCGATGAAGTAGGTTGTACTTCTACATCAAAGGATATTTCCTCCTCAATAAGAAAAAAATTTCTTTTTCTCTCCATCTTCTATCGTCCAACCACTTGATCCTTTCAATTGAGTCCGTACTTTATCCGATGAAGTAGGCTTGTACTTCTACATCAAAGGATATTTCCTCCTCAATAAAAAAAAAATTTCTTTTTCTCTCCATCTTCTATCGTCCAACCACTTGATCCTTTCAATTGAGTCCTACTTTATCCGATGAAGTAGGCTTGTACTTCTACATCAAAGGATATTTCCTCCTCAATAAAAAAAAAATTTCTTTTTCTCTCCATCTTCTATCGTCCAACCACTTGATCCTTTCAATTGAGTCCGTACTTTATCCGATGAAGTAGGCTTGTACTTCTACATCAAAGGATATTTCCTCCTCAATAAGAAAAAAATTTCTTTTTCTCTCCATCTTCTATCGTCCAACCACTTGATCCTTTCAATTGAGTCCGTACTTTATCCGATGAAGTAGGCTTGTACTTCTACATCAAAGGATATTTCCTCCTCAATAAAAAAAAAATTTCTTTTTCTCTCCATCTTCTATCGTCCAACCACTTATCCTTTCAATTGAGTCCGTACTTTATCCGATGAAGTAGACTTGTACTTCTACATCAAAGGATATTTCCTCCTCAATAAAAAAAAAATTTCTTTTTCTCTCCATCTTCTATCGTCCAACCACTTGATCCTTTCAATTGAGTCCTACTTTATCCGATGAAGTAGGCTTGTACTTCTACATCAAAGGATATTTCCTCCTCAATAAAAAAAAAATTTCTTTTTCTCTCCATCTTCTATCGTCCAACCACTTGATCCTTTCAATTGAGTCCGTACTTTATCCGATGAAGTAGGCTTGTACTTCTACATCAAAGGATATTTCCTCCTCAATAAGAAAAAAATTTCTTTTTCTCTCCATCTTCTATCGTCCAACCACTTGATCCTTTCAATTGAGTCCGTACTTTATCCGATGAAGTAGGCTTGTACTTCTACATCAAAGGATATTTCCTCCTCAATAAAAAAAAAATTTCTTTTTCTCTCCATCTTCTATCGTCCAACCACTTGATCCTTTCAATTGAGTCCGTACTTTATCCGATGAAGTAGACTTGTACTTCTACATCAAAGGATATTTCCTCCTCAATAAAAAAAAAATTCTTTTTCTCTCCATCTTCTATCGTCCAACCACTTGATCCTTTCAATTGAGTCCGTACTTTATCCGATGAAGTAGGCTTGTACTTCTACATCAAAGGATATTTCCTCCTCAATAAAAAAAAAATTCTTTTTCTCTCCATCTTCTATCGTCCAACCACTTGATCCTTTCAATTGAGTCCGTACTTTATCCGATGAAGTAGACTTGTACTTCTACATCAAAGGATATTTCCTCCTCAATAAGAAAAAAATTCCTTTTTCTCTCCATCTTCTATCGTCCAACCACTTGATCCTTTCAATTGAGTCCGTACTTTATCCGATGAAGTAGGCTTGTACTTCTACATCAAAGGATATTTCCTCCTCAATAAAAAAAAAATTTCTTTTTCTCTCCATCTTCTATCGTCCAACCACTTGATCCTTTCAATTGAGTCCGTACTTTATCCGATGAAGTAGACTTGTACTTCTACATCAAAGGATATTTCCTCCTCAATAAAAAAAAAATTCTTTTTCTCTCCATCTTCTATCGTCCAACCACTTGATCCTTTCAATTGAGTCCGTACTTTATCCGATGAAGTAGGCTTGTACTTCTACATCAAAGGATATTTCCTCCTCAATAAAAAAAAAATTCCTTTTTCTCTCCATCTTCTATCGTCCAACCACTTGCTCCTTTCAATTGAGTCCTTACTTTATCCGATGAAGTAGACTTGTACTTCTACATCAAAGGATATTTCCTCCTCAATAAAAAAAAAATTCCTTTTTCTCTCCATCTTCTATCGTCCAACCACTTGCTCCTTTCAATTGAGTCCGTACTTTATCCGATGAAGTAGGCTTGTACTTCTACATCAAAGGATATTTCCTCCTCAATAAAAAAAAAATTCCTTTTTCTCTCCATCTTCTATCGTCCAACCACTTGATCCTTTCAATTGAGTCCTTACTTTATCCGATGAAGTAGACTTGTACTTCTACATCAAAGGATATTTCCTCCTCAATAAAAAAAAAATTCTTTTTCTCTCCATCTTCTATCGTCCAACCACTTGCTCCTTTCAATTGAGTCCGTACTTTATCCGATGAAGTAGGCTTGTACTTCTACATCAAAGGATATTTCCTCCTCAATAAAAAAAAAATTCCTTTTTCTCTCCATCTTCTATCGTCCAACCACTTGCTCCTTTCAATTGAGTCCTTACTTTATCCGATGAAGTAGGCTTGTACTTCTACATCAAAGGATATTTCCTCCTCAATAAAAAAAAATTCCTTTTTCTCTCCATCTTCTATCGTCCAACCACTTGCTCCTTTCAATTGAGTCCTTACTTTATCCGATGAAGTAGGCTTGTACTTCTACATCAAAGGATATTTCCTCCTCAATAAAAAAAAAATTCCTTTTTCTCTCCATCTTCTATCGTCCAACCACTTGATCCTTTCAATTGAGTCCTTACTTTATCCGATGAAGTAGACTTGTACTTCTACATCAAAGGATATTTCCTCCTCAATAAAAAAAAAATTCCTTTTTCTCTCCATCTTCTATCGTCCAACCACTTGCTCCTTTCAATTGAGTCCTTACTTTATCCGATGAAGTAGACTTGTACTTCTACATCAAAGGATATTTCCTCCTCAATAAAAAAAAAATTCCTTTTTCTCTCCATCTTCTATCGTCCAACCACTTGATCCTTTCAATTGAGTCCGTACTTTATCCGATGAAGTAGGCTTGTACTTCTACATCAAAGGATATTTCCTCCTCAATAAAAAAAAAATTTCTTTTTCTCTCCATCTTCTATCGTCCAACCACTTGATCCTTTCAATTGAGTCCGTACTTTATCCGATGAAGTAGGCTTGTACTTCTACATCAAAGGATATTTCCTCCTCAATAAAAAAAAATTCCTTTTTCTCTCCATCTTCTATCGTCCAACCACTTGATCCTTTCAATTGAGTCCTACTTTATCCGATGAAGTAGACTTGTACTTCTACATCAAAGGATATTTCCTCCTCAATAAAAAAAAAATTTCTTTTTCTCTCCATCTTCTATCGTCCAACCACTTGATCCTTTCAATTGAGTCCTTACTTTATCCGATGAAGTAGACTTGTACTTCTACATCAAAGGATATTTCCTCCTCAATAAAAAAAAAATTCCTTTTTCTCTCCATCTTCTATCGTCCAACCACTTGATCCTTTCAATTGAGTCCGTACTTTATCCGATGAAGTAGGCTTGTACTTCTACATCAAAGGATATTTCCTCCTCAATAAAAAAAAAATTTCTTTTTCTCTCCATCTTCTATCGTCCAACCACTTGATCCTTTCAATTGAGTCCGTACTTTATCCGATGAAGTAGACTTGTACTTCTACATCAAAGGATATTTCCTCCTCAATAAAAAAAAATTTCTTTTTCTCTCCATCTTCTATCGTCCAACCACTTGATCCTTTCAATTGAGTCCTACTTTATCCGATGAAGTAGACTTGTACTTCTACATCAAAGGATATTTCCTCCTCAATAAAAAAAAAATTTCTTTTTCTCTCCATCTTCTATCGTCCAACCACTTGATCCTTTCAATTGAGTCCTTACTTTATCCGATGAAGTAGACTTGTACTTCTACATCAAAGGATATTTCCTCCTCAATAAAAAAAAAATTTCTTTTTCTCTCCATCTTCTATCGTCCAACCACTTGATCCTTTCAATTGAGTCCTTACTTTATCCGATGAAGTAGACTTGTACTTCTACATCAAAGGATATTTCCTCCTCAATAAAAAAAAAATTTCTTTTTCTCTCCATCTTCTATCGTCCAACCACTTGATCCTTTCAATTGAGTCCGTACTTTATCCGATGAAGTAGGCTTGTACTTCTACATCAAAGGATATTTCCTCCTCAATAAGAAAAAAATTCCTTTTTCTCTCCATCTTCTATCGTCCAACCACTTGATCCTTTCAATTGAGTCCTTACTTTATCCGATGAAGTAGACTTGTACTTCTACATCAAAGGATATTTCCTCCTCAATAAAAAAAAAATTTCTTTTTCTCTCCATCTTCTATCGTCCAACCACTTGATCCTTTCAATTGAGTCCTTACTTTATCCGATGAAGTAGACTTGTACTTCTACATCAAAGGATATTTCCTCCTCAATAAAAAAAAAATTTCTTTTTCTCTCCATCTTCTATCGTCCAACCACTTGATCCTTTCAATTGAGTCCTTACTTTATCCGATGAAGTAGACTTGTACTTCTACATCAAAGGATATTTCCTCCTCAATAAAAAAAAAATTTCTTTTTCTCTCCATCTTCTATCGTCCAACCACTTGATCCTTTCAATTGAGTCCGTACTTTATCCGATGAAGTAGACTTGTACTTCTACATCAAAGGATATTTCCTCCTCAATAAAAAAAAATTCTTTTTCTCTCCATCTTCTATCGTCCAACCACTTGATCCTTTCAATTGAGTCCTTACTTTATCCGATGAAGTAGACTTGTACTTCTACATCAAAGGATATTTCCTCCTCAATAAAAAAAAATTTCTTTTTCTCTCCATCTTCTATCGTCCAACCACTTGATCCTTTCAATTGAGTCCTTACTTTATCCGATGAAGTAGACTTGTACTTCTACATCAAAGGATATTTCCTCCTCAATAAAAAAAAATTTCTTTTTCTCTCCATCTTCTATCGTCCAACCACTTGATCCTTTCAATTGAGTCCGTACTTTATCCGATGAAGTAGACTTGTACTTCTACATCAAAGGATATTTCCTCCTCAATAAAAAAAAAATTCCTTTTTCTCTCCATCTTCTATCGTCCAACCACTTGATCCTTTCAATTGAGTCCTTACTTTATCCGATGAAGTAGACTTGTACTTCTACATCAAAGGATATTTCCTCCTCAATAAAAAAAAATTCCTTTTTCTCTCCATCTTCTATCGTCCAACCACTTGATCCTTTCAATTGAGTCCTTACTTTATCCGATGAAGTAGACTTGTACTTCTACATCAAAGGATATTTCCTCCTCAATAAAAAAAAATTTCTTTTTCTCTCCATCTTCTATCGTCCAACCACTTGATCCTTTCAATTGAGTCCTTACTTTATCCGATGAAGTAGACTTGTACTTCTACATCAAAGGATATTTCCTCCTCAATAAAAAAAAATTTCTTTTTCTCTCCATCTTCTATCGTCCAACCACTTGATCCTTTCAATTGAGTCCGTACTTTATCCGATGAAGTAGGCTTGTACTTCTACATCAAAGGATATTTCCTCCTCAATAAAAAAAAAATTCCTTTTTCTCTCCATCTTCTATCGTCCAACCACTTGCTCCTTTCAATTGAGTCCTTACTTTATCCGATGAAGTAGACTTGTACTTCTACATCAAAGGATATTTCCTCCTCAATAAAAAAAAATTCTTTTTCTCTCCATCTTCTATCGTCCAACCACTTGATCCTTTCAATTGAGTCCGTACTTTATCCGATGAAGTAGGCTTGTACTTCTACATCAAAGGATATTTCCTCCTCAATAAAAAAAAAATTCCTTTTTCTCTCCATCTTCTATCGTCCAACCACTTGCTCCTTTCAATTGAGTCCTACTTTATCCGATGAAGTAGGCTTGTACTTCTACATCAAAGGATATTTCCTCCTCAATAAAAAAAAATTTCTTTTTCTCTCCATCTTCTATCGTCCAACCACTTGCTCCTTTCAATTGAGTCCGTACTTTATCCGATGAAGTAGGCTTGTACTTCTACATCAAAGGATATTTCCTCCTCAATAAAAAAAAAATTCCTTTTTCTCTCCATCTTCTATCGTCCAACCACTTGCTCCTTTCAATTGAGTCCCTACTTTATCCGATGAAGTAGACTTGTACTTCTACATCAAAGGATATTTCCTCCTCAATAAAAAAAAAATTCCTTTTTCTCTCCATCTTCTATCGTCCAACCACTTGATCCTTTCAATTGAGTCCGTACTTTATCCGATGAAGTAGGCTTGTACTTCTACATCAAAGGATATTTCCTCCTCAATAAAAAAAAAATTCCTTTTTCTCTCCATCTTCTATCGTCCAACCACTTGCTCCTTTCAATTGAGTCCCTACTTTATCCGATGAAGTAGACTTGTACTTCTACATCAAAGGATATTTCCTCCTCAATAAAAAAAAAATTTCTTTTTCTCTCCATCTTCTATCGTCCAACCACTTGCTCCTTTCAATTGAGTCCCTACTTTATCCGATGAAGTAGGCTTGTACTTCTACATCAAAGGATATTTCCTCCTCAATAAGAAAAAAATTTCTTTTTCTCTCCATCTTCTATCGTCCAACCACTTGATCCTTTCAATTGAGTCCGTACTTTATCCGATGAAGTAGGCTTGTACTTCTACATCAAAGGATATTTCCTCCTCAATAAGAAAAAAAATTCCTTTTTCTCTCCATCTTCTATCGTCCAACCACTTGCTCCTTTCAATTGAGTCCCTACTTTATCCGATGAAGTAGGCTTGTACTTCTACATCAAAGGATATTTCCTCCTCAATAAGAAAAAAAATTCCTTTTTCTCTCCATCTTCTATCGTCCAACCACTTGCTCCTTTCAATTGAGTCCCTACTTTATCCGATGAAGTAGGCTTGTACTTCTACATCAAAGGATATTTCCTCCTCAATAAGAAAAAAATTTCTTTTTCTCTCCATCTTCTATCGTCCAACCACTTGATCCTTTCAATTGAGTCCTACTTTATCCGATGAAGTAGGCTTGTACTTCTACATCAAAGGATATTTCCTCCTCAATAAGAAAAAAATTTCTTTTTCTCTCCATCTTCTATCGTCCAACCACTTGATCCTTTCAATTGAGTCCGTACTTTATCCGATGAAGTAGGCTTGTACTTCTACATCAAAGGATATTTCCTCCTCAATAAGAAAAAAAATTCCTTTTTCTCTCCATCTTCTATCGTCCAACCACTTGCTCCTTTCAATTGAGTCCCTACTTTATCCGATGAAGTAGGCTTGTACTTCTACATCAAAGGATATTTCCTCCTCAATAAGAAAAAAAATTCCTTTTTCTCTCCATCTTCTATCGTCCAACCACTTGCTCCTTTCAATTGAGTCCTTACTTTATCCGATGAAGTAGGCTTGTACTTCTACATCAAAGGATATTTCCTCCTCAATAAGAAAAAAATTTCTTTTTCTCTCCATCTTCTATCGTCCAACCACTTGATCCTTTCAATTGAGTCCTTACTTTATCCGATGAAGTAGGCTTGTACTTCTACATCAAAGGATATTTCCTCCTCAATAAGAAAAAAAATTCCTTTTTCTCTCCATCTTCTATCGTCCAACCACTTGCTCCTTTCAATTGAGTCCTTACTTTATCCGATGAAGTAGGCTTGTACTTCTATATCAAAGGATATTTCCTCCTCAATAAAAAAAAAATTTCTTTTTCTCTCCATCTTCTACTGTCCAACCACTTGCTCCTTTCAATTGAGTCCCTACTTTATCCGATGAAGTAGGCTTGTACTTCTACATCAAAGGATATTTCCTCCTCAATAAGAAAAAAAATTCCTTTTTCTCTCCATCTTCTATCGTCCAACCACTTGATCCTTTCAATTGAGTCCTTACTTTATCCGATGAAGTAGGCTTGTACTTCTACATCAAAGGATATTTCCTCCTCAATAAGAAAAAAAATTCCTTTTTCTATCCATCTTCTATCGTCCAACCACTTGATCCTTTCAATTGAGTCCTTACTTTATCCGATGAAGTAGGCTTGTACTTCTACATCAAAGGATATTTCCTCCTCAATAAGAAAAAAAATTCCTTTTTCTATCCATCTTCTATCGTCCAACCACTTGATCCTTTCAATTGAGTCCTTACTTTATCCGATGAAGTAGGCTTGTACTTCTACATCAAAGGATATTTCCTCCTCAATAAGAAAAAAAATTCCTTTTTCTATCCATCTTCTATCGTCCAACCACTTGATCCTTTCAATTGAGTCCTTACTTTATCCGATGAAGTAGGCTTGTACTTCTACATCAAAGGATATTTCCTCCTCAATAAGAAAAAAAATTCCTTTTTCTATCCATCTTCTATCGTCCAACCACTTGATCCTTTCAATTGAGTCCTTACTTTATCCGATGAAGTAGGCTTGTACTTCTACATCAAAGGATATTTCCTCCTCAATAAGAAAAAAAATTCCTTTTTCTATCCATCTTCTATCGTCCAACCACTTGATCCTTTCAATTGAGTCCTTACTTTATCCGATGAAGTAGGCTTGTACTTCTACATCAAAGGATATTTCCTCCTCAATAAGAAAAAAAATTCCTTTTTCTATCCATCTTCTATCGTCCAACCACTTGATCCTTTCAATTGAGTCCTTACTTTATCCGATGAAGTAGGCTTGTACTTCTACATCAAAGGATATTTCCTCCTCAATAAGAAAAAAAATTCCTTTTTCTATCCATCTTCTATCGTCCAACCACTTGATCCTTTCAATTGAGTCCTTACTTTATCCGATGAAGTAGGCTTGTACTTCTACATCAAAGGATATTTCCTCCTCAATAAGAAAAAAAATTCCTTTTTCTATCCATCTTCTATCGTCCAACCACTTGATCCTTTCAATTGAGTCCTTACTTTATCCGATGAAGTAGGCTTGTACTTCTACATCAAAGGATATTTCCTCCTCAATAAGAAAAAAAATTCCTTTTTCTCTCCATCTTCTACTGTCCAACCACTTGATCCTTTCAATTGAGTCCTTACTTTATCCGATGAAGTAGACTTGTACTTCTACATCAAAGGATATTTCCTCCTCAATAAAAAAAAAATTCCTTTTTCTCTCCATCTTCTATCGTCCAACCACTTGATCCTTTCAATTGAGTCCTTACTTTATCCGATGAAGTAGACTTGTACTTCTACATCAAAGGATATTTCCTCCTCAATAAAAAAAAAAATTCCTTTTTCTCTCCATCTTCTATCGTCCAACCACTTGATCCTTTCAATTGAGTCCTTACTTTATCCGATGAAGTAGGCTTGTACTTCTACATCAAAGGATATTTCCTCCTCAATAAGAAAAAAAATTCCTTTTTCTCTCCATCTTCTATCGTCCAACCACTTGATCCTTTCAATTGAGTCCTTACTTTATCCGATGAAGTAGACTTGTACTTCTACATCAAAGGATATTTCCTCCTCAATAAGAAAAAAAATTCCTTTTTCTCTCCATCTTCTATCGTCCAACCACTTGATCCTTTCAATTGAGTCCTTACTTTATCCGATGAAGTAGGCTTGTACTTCTACATCAAAGGATATTTCCTCCTCAATAAGAAAAAAAATTCCTTTTTCTCTCCATCTTCTATCGTCCAACCACTTGATCCTTTCAATTGAGTCCTTACTTTATCCGATGAAGTAGGCTTGTACTTCTACATCAAAGGATATTTCCTCCTCAATAAGAAAAAAAATTCCTTTTTCTCTCCATCTTCTATCGTCCAACCACTTGATCCTTTCAATTGAGTCCTTACTTTATCCGATGAAGTAGACTTGTACTTCTACATCAAAGGATATTTCCTCCTCAATAAGAAAAAAAATTCCTTTTTCTCTCCATCTTCTATCGTCCAACCACTTGATCCTTTCAATTGAGTCCTTACTTTATCCGATGAAGTAGGCTTGTACTTCTACATCAAGGGATATTTCCTCCTCAATAAGAAAAAAAATTCCTTTTTCTCTCCATCTTCTATCGTCCAACCACTTGATCCTTTCAATTGAGTCCTTACTTTATCCGATGAAGTAGACTTGTACTTCTACATCAAAGGATATTTCCTCCTCAATAAGAAAAAAAATTCCTTTTTCTCTCCATCTTCTATCGTCCAACCACTTGATCCTTTCAATTGAGTCCTTACTTTATCCGATGAAGTAGGCTTGTACTTCTACATCAAAGGATATTTCCTCCTCAATAAGAAAAAAAATTCCTTTTTCTCTCCATCTTCTATCGTCCAACCACTTGATCCTTTCAATTGAGTCCATACTTTATCCGAGGAAGTAGACTTGTACCTCTACATCAAGGGATATTTCCTCCCCAATAAAAAATAAACTGAGAATAGGGAACGAGAAGGAAAGGGAGACCAAAGCGAAGGTGGATGGACTCTATCAAGGATGACCTTCGATCAAAGGGATTAACCGGTGATGAGGTGTGGGACAGAGGTAGATGGAGAAAGTTGACCAGAAACATCGACCCTACATAGAAGTGGGAAAAGATGTAGACAAAGAAGAAGAAGAGGGGGTATATCATATATTTCTATAGCTCTCCTGAAACTCCTGCGCTAACCTATAAGGACAAGTCTGCATACTAGAAAAAAGCATAACTTCCTCTTTCTGCAAAGCCAGTCTTCTATATTATTCCATCAGAACCACCCGAAGGTTAGTATCCGAAAGAATAGATCTAGATATCTGACCGTTTGTTCACCTGACGAAGCCCCTGTACGACCCCACCAGGAAACATAGCATACTGGAAGAAGCCCTGCTTTATCCCTCTGCAGAACCAGTCCTTTAGATGTTTCCAAGATTCCTTCAAACCAACAAATTAGCCTTGTAAATTTTTTATGTCCATCGGGTTTTTTTTTTTCTCACCAGACTCCAGGTGAGCTAAAGACTTGTCAGTCCAGTTTGCAGAATGTTCTCCATGCATTGCAGTCCAAATACACTTGTTTTCCCTCAATCTCATGAACAGACGATGCTCGTATTTCAGTCGCTATCTTAATGTTGTCCTTCCATCTAATTTTTGGTCTGCCTTACAGGCCTTCTCGCATCTGATACCCATGCCAGGAATTTTATTAAATTAATACCATTTTCCTACATTTAAAAGTTGATTGTCTACGGCCTCTAATTCAATACCCATAGCCCTCTGACCTGCAAATAGATTTTTAATCTGCCTTCTACAAATGTAGTATCTTTGTTCTAGATTTTCATAAGCGCTGAGAAGTAATTCCATTTCACCATATATGAAATTTTTGTCTTGACACTCTTTTTCCACCCTAAGTTTCAGATTATTGATAGTAGATTGCATATCTTGCATTTTGGATCCCATGTCCTTCAGCTTCTGTTCCTTTTCCTCCAAAATAATATCCTGTTGTTTCAAACTGTTGTCCATAGCGTTAATCCTGCATCTGAGGTCATTGATCTCTCGCTCCTTCTGCCCTACACAATCTTGTAAGTTTCTAACTCTTCCTTGAAGCTTGTCCTGCTCCATATTGCACTGACGAATTTTATCTGCAGCTATTTTAGCTTCTTGTTTAATTATCCTTTCTTGCTCTTCCATTGCTCTTTCCTTCTTCTTCATTTTATCAATCAGTTTTCGTTGCCTTGATATTTCTTCACATTTGTTTTCTAGCTGATATTCTAATGTCCACAAATTATCTGAGTCTAGCTCTATCTTTAGTTTAAATTTCCTTTCTTGCTCTTCCATTGCTATTTTAGCTTCTTGTATAATTTTCCTTTGTTGCTTTTCCATTGCTATTTCCTTCTTCTTCATTTTATCAATCAATTTTTGTTGCCTTGAAATTTCTTCATATTTGTTTTCTAGCTGATATTTTAATTTCCGAAAATTATCTGAGTCTAGCTCTATCTTTTGGAGCACGTCACGTAACTTGAGGTTTAGTTCAAAGTTTTCCTTATTTTTTTCGTTTATTTCTTGCTGTAGGTCACGGTTCATCTTGTGGAGTTCAAGCACATCCGTCCTATGTAACTGACCTTCAACTCTTTCTAATTTTGCTTCTAAATCTTGAACTCTCAGGTGATATCTGCCTCTATTTAGCTTATATTGGGCCACTTTCAGCTCCTTCAATGCTTTCTCAGTTTCCGAGAGAAAAATATCATTCCGGTTTTTTTCCAAACTAAGATCCTCCATGAGTCGTTCCTTTTCGTCGCGTTCCTTTTGAACCTGAATTTGCAGTTCTTGGGCAACTGTTTGCCAGTGTTCCTTCATTTTTCTTTCCTGCAAAATTTCTTGATCCTTCTCCTGGTGGCCGGTAGTCATAAATGAATTTGGGGCAAACAATATCTTACGGCCCATATATAAAAGCCCCCCATAAAATAACATTCCGCTTGGACAGAATCCAACTTTTGGTATAATGCTGTTTATAAAAGTAAAACAATTAGCACCAATATTCAATAACCAATTATAATTCGCCATAATTTCATATAGATTTTGAGAGGCGATCAGTCTTCATTTGAGAAAAACTATTTTCACGTCTTCGAAGACATTTTGAAGGGCTCCGAGAGAGAGAGAGAGAGAGAGAGAGAGAGAGAGAGAGAGAGAGAGAGAGAGAGAGAGAGAGAGAGAGAGACACTCGAAGGGCTCCGAGATTTCTCTTATCTTCGAAGGGCTCCGGAGATTTCGTTTCGCTTCTTTCCCTTCAGTATGTTCCGTTCAACATAATTTAGATAATATTAATAATAACAAACTCTTGAATCTGTGTTTGGAGAGAGAGAGAGAGAGAGAGAGAGAGAGAGAGAGAGAGAGAGAGAGAGAGAGAGACGAGAGACACTCTCTCCGTCTTTTCCTTCAAAACTCCGAAGAGAAGAAAAGATTCAGAAAACCAGAAAAGTTTTCCATATAGTCTGCAGGATAACAGGATACGAATATTTTCTTATCTTAAAATTTTCCCCACCACAGCCGTTATATTAGAAGTTTAATTCCATCGCTCAACAAACGTAGGCCTAATCTTCATGAAGAGTCACCAAGTGATTCGAAATTCATATCGACGCCAAATAATAAAAGGAAAACGTAAATACAGTTCTCATGTCATCCTGAAGACTTTCTGCAGCATTTCTCTAGTTCTCTGAGTGTCTTCAGGCTTTCAGAATTTTGAAGGAAAATGCGGAGAGTCCTTTCTCTCTCTCTCTCTCTCTCTCTCTCTCTCTCTCTCTCTCTCTCTCTCTCTCTCTCTCTCTCTCTCTCTCTCTCTCTCCAAACACAGATTCAAGAGTTTGTTATCATTAATATTATCTAAATTATGTTGAACGGAACATACTGAAGGGAAAGAAGCGAAACGAAATCTCCGGAGCCCTTCGAAGACAAGAGAAATCTCGGAGCCCTTCGAGTGTCTCTCTCTCTCTCTCTCTCTCTCTCTCTCTCTCTCTCTCTCTCTCTCTCTCTCGGAGCCCTTCAAAATGTCTTCGAAGACGTGAAAATAGTTTTTCTCAAATGAAGACTGATCGCCTCTCAAAATCTATATGAAATTATGGCGAATTATAATTGGTTATTGAATATTGGTGCTAATTGTTTTACTTTTATAAACAGCATTATACCAAAAGTTGGATTCTGTCCAAGCGGAATGTTATTTTATGGGGGGCTTTTATATATGGGCCGTAAGATATTGTTTGCCCCAAATTCATTTATGACTACCGGCCACCAGGAGAAGGATCAAGAAATTTTGCAGGAAAGAAAAATGAAGGAACACTGGCAAACAGTTGCCCAAGAACTGCAAATTCAGGTTCAAAAGGAACGCGACGAAAAGGAACGACTCATGGAGGATCTTAGTTTGGAAAAAACCGGAATGATATTTTTCTCTCGGAAACTGAGAAAGCATTGAAGGAGCTGAAAGTGGCCCAATATAAGCTAAATAGAGGCAGATATCACCTGAGAGTTCAAGATTTAGAAGCAAAATTAGAAAGAGTTGAAGGTCAGTTACATAGGACGGATGTGCTTGAACTCCACAAGATGAACCGTGACCTACAGCAAGAAATAAACGAAAAAAATAAGGAAAACTTTGAACTAAACCTCAAGTTACGTGACGTGCTCCAAAAGATAGAGCTAGACGCAGATAAATTGCGGAAATTAAAATATCAGCTAGAAAACAAATATGAAGAAATTTCAAGGCAACAAAATGATTGATAAAATGAAAAAGAAGGAAAGAGCAATGAAAAAGCAACAAAGGAAAATTAAACAAAAAGCTAAGATAGCAATGGAAGAGCAAGAAAGGATAATTAAACAAAAGATAGAGCTAGACGCCGATAATTTGCGGACATTAGAATATCAACTAGAAAACAAATGTGAAGAAATATCAAGGCAACGAAACCTGATTGATAGAATGAAGAAGAAGGAAAGAGCAATGGAAGAGCAAGAAAGGATAATTAAACAAGAAGCTAAAATAGCTGCAGATAAAATTCGTCAGTGCAATATGGAGCAGGACAAGCTTCAAGGAAGAGTTAGAAACTTACAAGATTGTGTAGGGCAGAAGGAGCGAGAGATCAATGACCTCAGATGCAGGATTAACGCTATGGACAACAGTTTGAAACAACAGGATATTATTTTGGAGGAAAAGGAACAGAAGCTGAAGGACATGGGATCCAAAATGCAAGATATGCAATCTACTATCAATAATCTGAAACTTAGGGTGGAAAAAGAGTGTCAAGACAAAAATTTCATATATGGGAAATGAATTACTTCTCAGCGCTTATAAAAATCTAGAACGAAGATACTACATTTGTAGAAGGCAGCTTAAATACCTATTATCAGGTCATAGGGCTATGGGTATTGAATTAGAGGCCATTGACAATCAACTTTTAAATGTAGGAAAAAGGTATTAATTCAATAAAATTCCTGGCATGGGTATCAGATGGGAGAAGGCCTGTTAGGCAGACCAAAAATTAGATGGAAGGACAACATTAAGATAGCGACTGAAATACGAGCATCGTCTGATTCATGAGATTGAGGGAGAACAAGTGTATTTGGACTGCAATGCATGGAGAACATTCTACAAACTGGACTGACAAGCCTTTGGCTCACCTGGAGTCTGGTGAGAAAAAAACAACCTGATGGACATAAAAAATTTACAAGGCTAATTTGTTGGTTTGAAGGAATCTTGGAAACATCTAAAGGACTGGTTCTGCAGAGGGATAAAGCAGGGCTTCTTCTGCTGTAATATGTACCTTGATGGAGGGGTACATGGCCTTTGTTAAGTGTACAAACGGTCAGATATCTAGATCTATTCTTTCGGATACTAACCTTCGGGTGGTTCTGATGGAATAATCTAGAAGACTGGCTTTGCAGAAAAAGGAAGTTATGCTTTTTTCTAGTATGCAGACGTGTTCTTATAGGTTGGTCCAGGAGTTTCAGGAGAGCTATAGAAGAAGATGGATGTGGCAGAGATGACAATGTTAAGATGGATGTGTGGGGGTGACAAGAAGAGATAAGATACGGAATGAGGTAATTAGGGGTACCACAGGTGTTAGAAAACTATCAGTTAAGATCCAAGAAAATAGACTGAGGTAGTACGGTCATGTCATGAGAAGAGATGAACAGTATATTGGGAGGAGAGTGATGGAAATAGAGGTAAAAGGAACGAGAAGGAAAGGGAGACCAAAGCGAAGGTGGATGGACTGCATCAAGGATGACCTTCGATCAAAGGGATTAACCGGTGATGAGGTGTGGGACAGAGGTAGATGGAGAAAGCTGACCAGAAACTTAGACCCCACATAGAAGTGAGAAAAGATGTAGACAAAGAAGAAGAAAAAGAAGATAGAAAATTTACAAGGCTAAACTGATGGTTTGAAGGAAACCAGGAAACATCTAAAGGACTGGTTCTGCAGAGGGATAAAGCAAGGCTTCTTCCAGTATGCTATGTTTCCTGGTGGGGTCGTACAAGGGCTTCGTCAGGTGTACAAATGATCAGATATCTAGATCTATTCTTTCGGATACTAACCTTCGGGTGGTTCTGATGGAATAATCTAGAAGACTGGCACTGCAGAAAAAGGAAGTTATGCTTTTTCTAGTATGAAGACTTGTCCTTATAGGTTGACCGAGGATTTCAAAAAAAAAAAAAAAAAGAAAAAAAAAAACCTCTCTCCATCTTCCATTGGCCAACCACTTGATCCTTTGAACAGAGTCTGTTCAAAGGATCAAATGATTGGCCAATGGAAGATGGAGAGAGGTTTTTTTTATTTATTTTTTTATTTATTTATTTAGAGAAAAAAAACCTCTCTCCATCTTCCATTGGCCAACCACTCGATCAATTGAACAGAATCTGTTCAAAGGATCAAATGATTGGCCAATGGAAGATGGAGAGAGGTTTTTTTTTATTTATTTTTTTATTTATTTATTTAGAGAAAAAAAACCTCTCTCCATCTTCCATTGGCCAACCACTCGATCAATTGAACAGAGTCTGTTCAAAGGATCAAATGATTGGCCAATGGAAGATGGAGAGAGGTTTTCTTTATATATTTTTTTATTTATTTATTTAGAGAAAAAAAACCTCTCTCCATCTTCCATTGGCCAATCATTTGATCCTTTGAACAGAATCTGTTCAAAGGATCAAATGATTGGCCAATGGAAGATGGAGAGAGGTTTTTTTTTATTTATTTTTTTATTTATTTATTTAGAGAAAAAAAACCTCTCTCCATCTTCCATTGCCCAACCACTTGATCCTTTGAACAGAATCTGTTCAAAGGATCAAGTGGTTGTCTGTTCAAAACATCGAGTGGTTGGGCAATGGAAGATGGAGAGAGGTTTTTTTTCTCTAAATAAATAAATAAAAAAATAAATAAAAAAAAACCTCTCTCCATCTTCCATTGGCCAACCACTCGATCAATTGAACAGAGTCTGTTCAAAGGATCAAATGATTGGCCAATGGAAGATGGAGAGAGGTTTTCTTTATATATTTTTTTTATTTATTTATTTAGAGAAAAAAAACCTCTCTCCATCTTCCATTGGCCAATCATTTGATCCTTTGAACAGAATCTGTTCAAAGGATCAAATGATTGGCCAATGGAAGATGGAGAGAGGTTTTTTTTTTATTTATTTTTTTATTTATTTATTTAGAGAAAAAAAACCTCTCTCCATCTTCCATTGCCCAACCACTTGATCCTTTGAACAGAATCTGTTCAAAGGATCAAGTGGTTGTCTGTTCAAAACATCGAGTGGTTGGGCAATGGAAGATGGAGAGAGGTTTTTTTTTCTCTAAATAAATAAATAAAAAAATAAATAAAAAAAAACCTCTCTCCATCTTCCATTGGCCAACCACTTGATCCTTTGAACAGAATCTGTTCAAAGGATCAAATGATTGGCCAATGGAAGATGGAGAGAGGTTTTTTTTTATTTATTTTTTTATTTATTTATTTAGAGAAAAAAAAAACCTCTCTCCATCTTCCATTGCCCAACCACTCGATCTTTTGAACAGACAACCACTTGATCCTTTGAACAGATTCTGTTCAAAGGATCAAGTGGTTGGGCAATGGAAGATGGAGAGAGGTTATTTTCTCTAAATAAATAAATAAAAAATAAATAAAAAAAAACCTCTCTCCATCTTCCATTGGCCAATCATTTGATCCTTTGAACAGATTCTGTTCAAAGGATCAAGTGGTTGGCCAATGGAAGATGGAGAGAGGTTTTTTTCTCTAAATAAATAAATAAAAAAATAAATAAAAAAAACCTCTCTCCATCTTCCATTGGCCAATCATTTGATCCTTTGAACAGATTCTGTTCAAAGGATCAAGTGGTTGGCCAATGGAAGATGGAGAGAGGTTTTTTTCTCTAAATAAATAAATAAAAAAATAAATAAAAAAAAACCTCTCTCCATCTTCCATTGGCCAATCATTTGATCCTTTGAACAGACTCTGTTCAAAGGATCAAGTGGTTGGCCAATGGAAGATGGAGAGAGGTTTTTTTTCTCTAAATAAATAAATAAAAAAATAAATTAAAAAAAACCTCTCTCCATCTTCCATTGGCCAATCATTTGATCCTTTGAACAGACTCTGTTCAAAGGATCAAGTGGTTGGGCAATGAAAGATGGAGAGAGGTTTTTTTTCTCTAAATAAATAAATAAAAAAAATAAATAAAAAAAACCTCTCTCCATCTTCCATTGGCCAATCATTTGATCCTTTGAACAGATTCTGTTCAAAGGATCAAGTGGTTGTCAGTTCAAAAGATCGAGTGGTTGGGCAATGGAAGATGGAGAGAGGTTTTTTTTTTCTCTAAATAAATAAATAAAAAAATAAATAAAAAAAACCTCTCTCCATCTTCCATTGGCCAATCATTTGATCCTTTGAACAGACTCTGTTCAAAGGATCGAGTGGTTGGCCAATGGAAGATGGAGAGAGGTTTTTTTTCTCTAAATAAATAAATAAAAAAATAAATAAAAAAAAACCTCTCTCCATCTTCCATTGGCCAATCATTTGATCCTTTGAACAGACTCTGTTCAAAGGATCGAGTGGTTGGCCAATGGAAGATGGAGAGAGGTTTTTTTTTTCTAAATAAATAAATAAAAAAATAAATAAAAAAAACCTCTCTCCATCTTCCATTGGCCAATCATATGATCCTTTGAACAGATTCTGTTCAAAGGATCAAGTGGTTGGCCAATGGAAGATGGAGAGAGGTTTTTTTTCTCTAAATAAATAGATAGAAAAATAAATAAAAAAAACCTCTCTCCATCTTCCATTGGCCAATCATTTGATCCTTTGAACAGACTCTGTTCAAAGGATCAAGTGGTTGGCCAATGGAAGATGGAGAGAGGTTTTTTTTTCTCTAAATAAATAAATAAAAAAATAAATAAAAAAAAACCTCTCTCCATCTTCCATTGGCCAATCATTTGATCCTTTGAACAGACTCTGTTCAAAGGATCGAGTGGTTGGCCAATGGAAGATGGAGAGAGGTTTTTTTCTCTAAATAAATAAATAAAAAAATAAATAAAAAAAAAACCTCTCTCCATCTTCCATTGGCCAATCATTTGATCCTTTGAACAGACTCTGTTCAAAGGATCGAGTGGTTGGCCAATGGAAGATGGAGAGAGGTTTTTTTCTCTAAATAAATAAATAAAAAAATAAATAAAAAAAACCTCTCTCCATCTTCCATTGGCCAATCATTTGATCCTTTGAACAGACTCTGTTCAAAGGATCGAGTGGTTGGCCAATGGAAGATGGAGAGAGGTTTTTTTCTCTAAATAAATAAATAAAAAAATAAATAAAAAAAAACCTCTCTCCATCTTCCATTGGCCAATCATTTGATCCTTTGAACAGACTCTGTTCAAAGGATCGAGTGGTTGGCCAATGGAAGATGGAGAGAGGTTTTTTTTCTCTAAATAAATAAATAAAAAAATAAATAAAAAAAACCTCTCTCCATCTTCCATTGGCCAATCATTTGATCCTTTGAACAGATTCTGTTCAAAGGATCAAGTGGTTGGCCAATGGAAGATGGAGAGAGGTTTTTTTTCTCTGAATAAATAAATAAAAAAATAAATTAAAAAAAACCTCTCTCCATCTTCCATTGGCCAATCATTTGATCCTTTGAACAGACTCTGTTCAAAGGATCAAATGATTGGCCAATGGAAGATGGAGAGAGGTTTTTTTTCTCTAAATAAATAAATAAAAAAATAAATAAAAAAAAACCTCTCTCCATCTTCCATTGCCCAACCACTCGATCCTTTGAACAGAATCTGTTCAAAGGATCAAGTGGTTGTCTGTTCAAAAGATCGAGTGGTTGGGCAATGGAAGATGGAGAGAGGTTTTTTTTCTCTAAATAAATAAATAAAAAAATAAATAAAAAAAACCTCTCTCCATCTTCCATTGGCCAATCATTTGATCCTTTGAACAGACTCTGTTCAAAGGATCGAGTGGTTGGCCAATGGAAGATGGAGAGAGGTTTTTTTTCTCTAAATAAATAAATAAAAAATAAATAAAAAAAAACCTCTCTCCATCTTCCATTGGCCAATCATTTGATCCTTTGAACAGACTCTGTTCAAAGGATTGAGTGGTTGGCCAATGGAAGATGGAGAGAGGTTTTTTTCTCTAAATAAATAAATAAAAAAATAAATAAAAAAAAAACCTCTCTCCATCTTCCTTTGGCCAATCATTTGATCCTTTGAACAGACTCTGTTCAAAGGATCGAGTGGTTGGCCAATGGAAGATGGAGAGAGGTTTTTTTTCTCTAAATAAATAAATAAAAAAAAAATAAAAAAAACCTCCCTCCATCTTCCATTGGCCAATCATTTGATCCTTTGAACAGATTCTGTTCAAAGGATCAAGTGGTTGGCCAATGGAAGATGGAGAGAGGTTTTTTTTTTCTCTAAATAAATAAATAAAAAAATAAATAAAAAAAAACCTCTCTCCATCTTCCATTGGCCAATCATTTGATCCTTTGAACAGACTCTGTTCAAAGGATCGAGTGGTTGGCCAATGGAAGATGGAGAGAGGTTTTTTTTTCTCTAAATAAATAAATAAAAAAATAAATAAAAAAAAAACTCTCTCCATCTTCCATTGGCCAATCATTTGATCCTTTGAACAGATTCTGTTCAATTGATCGAGTGGTTGGCCAATGGAAGATGGAGAGAGGTTTTTTTTCTCTAAATAAATAAATAAAAAAATAAATAAAAAAAACCTCTCTCCATCTTTCATTGGCCAACCACTCGATCAATTGAACAGAGTCTGTTCAAAGGATCAAATGATTGGCCAATGGAAGATGGAGAGAGGTTTTTTTTTATTTATTTTTTTTATTTATTTATTTAGAGAAAAAAACCTCTCTCCATCTTCCATTGCCCAACCACTCGATCTTTTGAACAGACAACCACTTGATCCTTTGAACAGATTCTGTTCAAAGGATCGAGTGGTTGGGCAATGGAAGATGGAGAGAGGTTTTTTTTTCTTTAAAAAAATAAACAATAAAAAAAAACCTCTCTCCATCTTCCATTGGCCAATCATTTGATCCTTTGAACAGATTCTGTTCAATTGATCGAGTGGTTGGCCAATGGAAGATGGAGAGAGGTTTTTTTTATTTATTTTTTTTATTTATTTTTTAGGAAAAAAAAGAAAAAACTCTCCATCTTCCATTGGCCAACCACTCGATCCTTTGAACAGAATCTGTTCAAAGGATCAAGTTGGTTGGCCAATGGAAGATGGAGAGAGGTTTTTTTTCTCTAAATAAATAAATAAAAAAATAAATAAAAAAAACCTCTCTCCATCTTCCATTGGCCAATCATTTGATCCTTTGAACAGACTCTGTTCAAAGGATCGAGTGGTTGGCCAATGGAAGATGGAGAGAGGTTTTTTTTTTCTCTAAATAAATAAATAAAAAAATAAATAAAAAAAAACCTCTCTCCATCTTCCATTGGCCAATCATTTGATCCTTTGAACAGACTCTGTTCAAAGGATCGAGTGGTTGGCTAATGGAAGATGGAGAGAGGTTTTTTTTCTCTAAATAAATAAATAAAAAAATAAATAAAAAAAACCTCTCTCCATCTTCCATTGGCCAATCATTTGATCCTTTGAACAGACTCTGTTCAAAGGATCGAGTGGTTGGCCAATGGAAGATGGAGAGAGGTTTTTTTCTCTAAATAAATAAATAAAAAAATAAATAAAAAAAAAACCTCTCTCCATCTTCCATTGGCCAATCATTTGATCCTTTGAACAGACTCTGTTCAAAGGATCGAGTGGTTGGCCAATGGAAGATGGAGAGAGGTTTTTTTTTTCTCTAAATAAATAAATAAAAAAATAAATAAAAAAAAACCTCTCTCCATCTTCCATTGGCCAATCATTTGATCCTTTGAACAGATTCTGTTCAAAGGATCAAGTGGTTGGCCAATGGAAGATGGAGAGAGGTTTTTTTTCTCTAAATAAATAAATAAAAAAATAAATAAAAAAAAACCTATCTCCATCTCCCATTGGCCAATCATTTGATCCTTTGAACAGAATCTGTTCAAAGGATCAAGTTGGTTGGCCAATGGAAGATGGAGAGAGGTTTTTTTTTTCTTTAAAAGAAATAAATAAAAAAAAAACATCTCCATCTTCCATGTTCATATACATGTATATATATACATATATATACACATGTGTACTTGTGTGTATATATATATATATATATATATATATATATATATATATATATATATATATATATATATATATATATATATATATATATATATATATATATATATATATATATATAGGCTCAGAAATTAAAGCTCGTATTCCGAGTAAAGTAATAATAATCGATCATCTGTGTTATCTTGCGAAGCTACAAAATTTGATTTACATTGTTATTCTGTGAGAGAGAGAGAGAGAGAGAGAGAGAGAGAGAGAGAGAGAGAGAGAGAGAGAGAGAGAGAGAGAGAGAGAGAGAGAGAGAGAGAGAGAGAGCAATTACTTTACATGGTTTGTGAATAGTCGCAATAGGACGTTCTGAAACCGGAAAACGACTGGTTACGAGACTGTCTTCCCTTTCCTGCATTGGCTTAGTCTTTGGATTAAAATCTATCAGTCTTAAACAAATATTATATAAGGTAATCCACAAACTTCAAGTCATCCTCCCTGAAGTGCGAGTATCCTTATCCAATTTCAGATCACCAGTATCATAATCAAGTTATACGATTAACACTTGCGTAAGATTGAAGTCAGAATCTAGGCTATGCGAACGCGGGGCTTAAGCCAGGCTGACACTTGCACGAATTTGTGGCACGCATTGTCACGACTTGAGTCGTGAACTGGCGTGAACTCGTCATGAACTGGCGTGAAGTGTTCGTAAACCCGTCGTGACATCGTGGCATGTCGTGAAGAGAATTTTGAAATGTTCAAAATTTTGTTCACGAAAAAATTTCGTGACCGGGTCGTGAACTATGTGTGAACTGTTCGTGAACTCTTCGGGACGTTGCGGGAAGTG
>NC_090749.1:92549543-92654543 GCF_036898095.1 Palaemon carinicauda | reverse complement strand
ATTTCTATCCACGATTATTAATAGAAAACATTTTTGTCAGCCCTAATTTACTCCTCCTTCGTTTATCACACATTTAAAGGTTTAAAGGCAGCTCATGAATGGCAGAGGCATAGGACAGTGACAGTGCCCTATCGAGCTCTTGGGCACCACAGGCCCCAGTAACTAGCCATTTAGCCCAAATTAATCAATTCAATCCAATTAGCCAACCAGTCAACCGATTTCTATCCACGATTATTAATAGAAAACATTATTGTCAGCCCTAATTCACTCCTTCGTGGGAGGTGATTCTGGTGGTGAAGGCAGAAGTAGTTCGTTCGTGGAGTATTACAGCCAACTCTTCTTGTTGGCACGGGACTTTCCCTTGGTCGGCCCATAGGCAGAAGTAGACTGAAGCTTGATTAAATAAGCATTGATTCCAATAGTCTGTTCAGACTGAAAAGTTAAAGTTACCAGCAGGATAGAGCTAATGGAAATCACTGTATCTTAAATTCAAGCTAAAGTCGAGTATTTGAACCTGCTAAATCACACCTACATAGACGCAACCTCTTAAGTTAAGCTCCGAAGGAAATTGTCCATTCTGTAGAACAGTATTACATTAACCTCCAGGCTCACTTGGGAAGCATCAGAAAAGGTCCCTTCTGCCAAATTTGGTACCCAATGCTCCATCTGGAACCTCCAGAAGAAAGCCTGTAATGATAACTCCGACATAGTTTAATGATAGAGTACTCATGCAACTCAGTTTCTGACATACTGTAGTTTAATGATAGAGTACTCATGCAACTCAGTTTCTGACATACTGTAGTTTAATGATAGAGTACTCATGCAACTCAGTTTCTGACGTAGTTTAATGATAGAGTTCTCATGCAACTCAGTTTCTGACGTAGTTTAATGATAGAGTACTCATGCAACTCAGTTTCTGACATACTGTAGTTTAATGATAGAGTACTCATGCAACTCAGTTTCTGACGTAGTTTAATGATAGAGTACTCATGCAACTCAGTTTCTGACGTAGTTTAATGATAGAGTACTCATGCAACTCAGTTTCTGACGTAGTTTAATGATAGAGTTTTCATGCAACTCAGTTTCTGACGTAGTTTAATGATAGAGTACTCATGCAACTCAGTTTCTGACATACTGTAGTTTAATGATAGAGTACTCATGCAACTCAGTTTCTGACGTAGTTTAATGATAGAGTTCTCATGCAACTCAGTTTCTGACGTAGTTTAATGATAGAGTACTCATGCAACTCAGTTTCTGACATACTGTAGTTTAATGATAGAGTACTCATGCAACTCAGTTTCTGACGTAGTTTAATGATAGAGTTCTCATGCAACTCAGTTTCTGACATACTGTAGTTTAATGATAGAGTACTCATGCAACTCAGTTTCTGACGTAGTTTAATGATAGAGTTCTCATGCAACTCAGTTTCTGACATACTGTAGTTTAATGATAGAGTACTCATGCAACTCAGTTTCTGACGTAGTTTAATGATAGAGTTCTCATGCAACTCAGTTTCTGACATACTGTAGTTTAATGATAGAGTACTCATGCAACTCAGTTTCTGACGTAGTTTAATGATAGAGTTCTCATGCAACTCAGTTTCTGACGTAGTTTAATGATAGAGTTCTCATGCAACTCAGTTTCTGACGTAGTTTAATGATAGAGTACTCATGCAACTCAGTTTCTGACGTAGTTTAATGATAGAGTACTCATGCAACTCAGTTTCTGACATACTGTAGTTTAATGATAGAGTACTCATGCAACTCAGTTTCTGACGTAGTTTAATGATAGAGTTCTCATGCAACTCAGTTTCTGACGTAGTTTAATGATAGAGTTCTCATGCAACTCAGTTTCTGACATACTGTAGTTTAATGATAGAGTACTCATGCAACTCAGTTTCTGACGTAGTTTAATGATAGAGTACTCATGCAACTCAGTTTCTGACGTAGTTTAATGATAGAGTACTCATGCAACTCAGTTTCTGACGTAGTTTAATGATAGAGTACTCATGCAACTCAGTTTCTGACGTAGTTTAATGATAGAGTACTCATGCAACTCAGTTTCTGACGTAGTTTAATGATAGAGTACTCATGCAACTCAGTTTCTGACGTAGTTTAATGATAGAGTACTCATGCAACTCAGTTTCTGACGTAGTTTAATGATAGAGTTCTCATGCAACTCAGTTTCTGACGTAGTTTAATGATAGAGTACTCATGCAACTCAGTTTCTGACGTAGTTTAATGATAGAGTACTCATGCAACTCAGTTTCTGACGTAGTTTAATGATAGAGTTCTCATGCAACTCAGTTTCTGACGTAGTTTAATGATAGAGTACTCATGCAACTCAGTTTCTGACATACTGTAGTTTAATGATAGAGTACTCATGCAACTCAGTTTCTGACGTAGTTTAATGATAGAGTTCTCATGCAACTCAGTTTCTGACGTAGTTTAATGATAGAGTACTCATGCAACTCAGTTTCTGACGTAGTTTAATGATATAGTTCTCATGCAACTCAGTTTCTGGCGTAGTTTAATGATAGAGTACTCATGCAACTCAGTTTCTGACGTAGTTTAATGATAGAGTTCTCATGCAACTCAGTTTCTGACGTAGTTTAATGATAGAGTACTCATGCAACTCAGTTTCTGACATACTGTAGTTTAATGATAGAGTACTCATGCAACTCAGTTTCTGACGTAGTTTAATGATAGAGTTCTCATGCAACTCAGTTTCTGACATACTGTAGTTTAATGATAGAGTTCTCATGCAACTCAGTTTCTGACGTAGTTTAATGATAGAGTACTCATGCAACTCAGTTTCTGACATACTGTAGTTTAATGATAGAGTACTCATGCAACTCAGTTTCTATTATATGAGATTCCTTAAAGACACTAGATTACTGACCTTTATGATAGAGCCTGGAACACTTGATGTATTACACCAGCCAATCCATCTCTTAAAGACATGGGGTGAAACTGGAGTCCATTCCAAAATCCTGAACCCAAGGATATTCCAAATGCACCCAGGAAGGAATGCTGAAAGTTCCAGCATCTGAATTACCATGTATGTCAATATTGTAATTATTCAATTAATATTAGAGGTAACTTTGAGGATGCCAGAGGAATCATTTGCTCACCAGTCCGCTCCTGCTTCCCAGATAAGCCCAGGAACTACTCTGCTACAGAATAGGTCTTCTTTCAAAGCTTGGTAGAATAATCAAGTACTTTTGCATGATTGGCAACTGAAAGGGTTAATAGCTCTCTTGTTCAATTAAGTTACAACTTTCTCCTCTCACAGTATTTCCCATACAGCTGCATCATGACTCTTCTTGTTGCTTGGTCCTTCTTCAGAAAGCACTTCATCATAAAGCTATCAGTATATGTCATAGTTGGTGCAGTGTATGGCTACATCGTTTTTGATTACACTAAGGTATGTCCAACCTTTTTTTCGTTCTTTTTTTTTATTCTCTGGTTAATACTTCCTATTTCTATAATCTGTACTTTCTCATATGGTTAAAATTAGGAATGCACCGGAACTAGAAAACATAGGTTACGTAGTAGAGAGACATTGGAAATTTTGACTGAAATAGTTTATGAAATTGATAAGTTTGCTAATATTGAAACAGTTGAAAAGGATCATGACTTAATGGAATTGTGGATATATTCTGCATTACCTTTACTTATAAATCTGATTATGATCAGCCATTAGATTTTACGGAAAACTAAAACCTATATGTATTTCTTGTCCAGGATCTTTATGATAACACGAGCATGGAGGGCGTTTGCCCATATTCATTGGTGACTAGTCGCACCCTCAGTCCGGAAATTGGTCATTTATTGATGGTCCTCATGATCTTCTTGGTGCTTCATATCATGGACACACAGGTGGGAACAAAAAAAAAAAAAAAAAAAAAAAAAAAAATCCTGTTGTTTTTTAGAAAATTTGGATTTTTTATAATTTTGATTTTATCATGCAACATCCTATAGTCAATTTCTTTTAGCGAGTCATATTTGCACCGACTCGCAACGGTGCCCTTTTAGCTCGGAAAAGTTTCCTGGTCGCTGATTGGTTAGAATGATCTTGTCCAACCAATCAGCTATCAGGAAACTTTTCCGAGCTAAAAGGACACCGTTGCGAGTCGGTGCAAATATGACTCGCTAAAAGAAATGGACTATAGGTCCATAAAATGAGTTACTTTATAATATACTTTACAAGCTTTGGTTTTGACTCCAGTCATAACAGTTATTACATCGCTTAGCCTTAACATCAATGGGGATTTTAATCCCTTTTCTTCGGTATTGCAAATGTCATTTTCAATGGTATTCCCAAATCTTATCGCGCATGTGCTGTCTAGTTTTATCATATACGTCAATGATTTCCAACTGCTTCCAGTCGATGCTTTTTGCATAAAATGTTGACATTTTACTTCATGAAAAATAATGTAATTGTGGTCAATAGATATTATCTTAGCTACAAAGATCATGATAAAAAAAGGGAGAAAAAATAACTAAATCCTTAGAAGTCATAAAACATCATGGAAAATGACGCCTATCTGTAAGATTTAACGTAAACGATAGATAGGCTAGATGAAAAGAAACGGTTGCCATATTTATCCTTCTTATGATGGTTAATCTCTTGATGAGAATTAGTAGTGAGTCGCGAGTACAGAGTAACATAGCCACCCTTGTCAGAGTTGCTGTTGGAAGATTGCCTAGCCCTTGTGGGCAAGCACGAGCTCTTGCAATTATGCAACCCGTGGGTATTGAGATTATTTTAATTTGAAGGCAAATAAGGATAAATTTTGTCAGTGAGAAGGAGATTTATCTTTGGGGATATTTTCCGTCAAAAAATTGGGAGTAAGATAAGGTAGATATTCAATATGAAAGTAGTGTTTCAATTGAGAAGCTATGGTAATCAAGAACTTCAATGAAGAAATTAATTTGAAGAATTTGAATTTTTTTCATATGCAAAAGGTATATACAAACAAAATACACAATAAGCTAATAGGAGGGCTCTAGAAAACAAAACTAGAAAAGGTAGCTGCCATATTCACATGACTGCCGGGCCTAGAATGTATTATTGTCTAATTTTGAGCAATATTCATGATGATCACGATTTCAAATTCTCGAAGTAAGCTAAACGCTGCAAAAGGGTTGTGGTGGCCTATGGGAAACATCCCTGATTAGTGATCATCAGGCTGAGGTTCGAGCCCCACTCAAACTCGTTAGTTCCATCAGTGCCTGCAACCTGCCTATCTTTGTGGGCTAAGGATGGTGGTGTTTGGGGGATCCTATAGGTTTACATGCTGAGTTATCAGCAGCTATTGCTTGGCCCTCCATGGTCCTGGCTTGGGTGGAGAGGGGACTTGGACGCTGATATATATATATATATATATATATATATATATATATATATATATATATATATATATATATATATATATATATATATATATATATGCATATATATATATATATATATATATATATATATATATATATATATATATATATATATATATATATATATATATATATATATATATATATATATATATATATATATATATATATATATGCATATATATATATATATATATATATATATATATATATATATATATATATATATATATATATATATATATATATATATATATGCATATATATATATATATATATATATATATATATATATATATATATATATATATATATATATATATATATATATATATATATATATATATATATATATATATATATATATATATATATATATATATATATATATATATATATATATGCATATATATATATATATATATATATATATATATATATATATATATATATATGTATATATATATTTATATATATATATATATATATATATATATATATATATATATATATATATATATATATTTATATATAAGGAGAATGAAATGAACGAGGAGGGAAAGAGATGTGCTTAAGAGTCCTGAATGAAATCATTTCAGATTTTGATAGGGTAAGACAATTTAAGAGTTGGATCTTGGCTTATATCTAATTACTTGAAAGTAAAATTATTATTATTATTATTATTGTTATTATTATTATTATCATTATTATTGTTGTTGTTATTATTATTACTATTATTATTATTCTTATTTATTATTATTATTATTATTAGTAGTAGTAGTAGTAGTAGTAGTAGTAGTATTTATTATTATTATTATCTTTATTATTATCATTATTATTATTATTATTACTTGCTAAGCTACAACCCTAGCGGGAAAGGCAAGATGCTATAAGCTCAAGAGCTCCAATAGGGAAAATAGCCCAGTGAGGAAAAGAAATAAGGGAAGAGAATAGATGGCCTTAGTATACCCTAAAGCAAGAGAACTCGTAACACTAGATAGTGGAAGACCATGGTACAGAGGCTTTGCCACCATCCGATACTAGACAACAATGGTTTGATATATATATATATATATATATATATATATATATATATATATATATATATATATATATATATATATATATATATATATATATACAGTACATATATATAAGTCTTAAGGCATTTTTAGGATATAATAAAAACTTTCAGAGAATTCCGGGTTCTTTGTAATCGATCTTCATCGGGAAACCATTCAATAAAAATATATATTACTTAGTATCAATTTCTGTTCTAAATAATGTTTAGCAGCCTAATAGCACATTGCAAAAATTTTTATTATTTTTATGATTTTCTGCATATTAATATCACTATAGTTCAAATATTTATATATCATATTGCTTAAGATAAGTGAATAGTCAATTCAAGCTATTCTATTATGTCTTCACTGCTGACGTACAACACAGAATTCTTAACAATGGAAAAAATCAAGGTCGTAAGAAGCACATACATGGCCGCTTGCGGCCTGCAGCCAGGTCGAAGGTATAGCAACGAGTCGGATTTCCAGGAGAGAGACACGAAGGAGAATGTGGTCACCATCACGAAATTCGCGGCGGCCATGTTTTAAAAGTCTCAGAAGATCAACGCAGAGGATCTGCAAGATTTCAGACTCACAGTAGGTGAGTTTATTGCTCGATTCTCAGGTGTATGCCTTTCGTGTTCTAATGCCATTGAGTTTGTTGCTCGATTCTCAGCTGTAGGCCTTTCGTATTCTAATGCCAGTGAGTTTGTTGCTCGATTCTCAGCTGTAGACCTTTCGTATTCTAATGCCAGTGAGTTTGTTGCTCGATTCTCAGCTGTAGACCTTTCGTATTCTAATGCCAGTGAGTTTGTTGCTCGATTCTCAGCTGTAGACCTTTCGTATTCTAATGCCAGTGAGTTTGTTGCTCGATTCTCAGCTGTAGACCTTTCGTATTCTAATGCCAGTGAGTTTGTTGCTCGATTCTCAGCTGTAGACCTTTCGTATTCTAATGCCAGTGAGTTTGTTGCTCGATTCTCAGCTGTAGACCTTTCGTATTCTAATGCCAGTGAGTTTGTTGCTCGATTCTCAGCTGTAGACCTTTCGTATTCTAATGCCAGCGAGTTTGTTGCTCGATTCTCAGCTGTAGACCTTTCGTATTCTAATGCCAGCGAGTTTGTTGCTCGATTCTCAGCTGTAGACCTTTCGTATTCTAATGCCAGCGAGTTTGTTGCTCGATTCTCAGCTGTAGACCTTTCGTATTCTAATGCCAGCGAGTTTGTTGCTCGATTCTCAGCTGTAGACCTTTCGTATTCTAATGCCAGCGAGTTTGTTGCTCGATTCTCAGCTGTAGACCTTTCGTATTCTAATGCCAGCGAGTTTGTTGCTCGATTCTCAGCTGTAGACCTTTCGTATTCTAATGCCAGCGAGTTTGTTGCTCGATTCTCAGCTGTAGACCTTTCGTATTCTAATGCCAGCGAGTTTGTTGCTCGATTCTCAGCTGTAGACCTTTCGTATTCTAATGCCAGCGAGTTTGTTGCTCGATTCTCAGCTGTAGACCTTTCGTATTCTAATGCCAGCGAGTTTGTTGCTCGATTCTCAGCTGTAGACCTTTCGTATTCTAATGCCAGCGAGTTTGTTGCTCGATTCTCAGCTGTAGACCTTTCGTATTCTAATGCCAGCGAGTTTATTGCTCGATTCTCAGCTGTAGACCTTTCGTATTTTAATACCATTGAGTTTATTGCTCGATTCTTAGTTGTATGCCTCTAATATTTTAATACCAGAGAGTTTATTGCTTGATTCTCAGTTGTTTACCTTTCGTATTCTAATGCCATTGAGTTTATTGCTCGATTTTGAGTTGTATACCTTTCGTATTTTAATGAAGTTGAGTTTATTGCTCGATTCTCAGGTGTATGCCTTTCGTATTTTAATGCCATTGAGTTTATTGCTCGATTCTCAGCTGTAGGCCTTTCGTATTCTAATGCCAGTGAGTTTATTGCTCGATTCTCAGCTGTAGACCTTTCGTATTCTAATGCCAGTGAGTTTATTGCTCGATTCTCAGCTGTAGACCTTTCGTATTCTAATGCCAGTGAGTTTATTGCTCGATTCTCAGCTGTAGACCTTTCGTATTCTAATGCCAGTGAGTTTATTGCTCGATTCTCAGCTGTAGACCTTTCGTATTCTAATGCCAGGGAGTTTATTGCTCGATTCTCAGCTGTAGACCTTTCGTATTCTAATGCCAGTGAGTTTATTGCTCGATTCTCAGCTGTAGACCTTTCGTATTCTAATGCCAGTGAGTTTATTGCTCGATTCTCAGCTGTAGACCTTTCGTATTCTAATGCCAGGGAGTTTATTGCTCGATTCTCAGCTGTAGACCTTTCGTATTCTAATGCCATTGAGTTTATTGCTCGATTCTCAGTTGTATACCTTTCGTATTTTAATACCATTGAGTTTATTGCTCGATTCTTAGTTGTATGCCTCTAATATTTTAATACCAGAGAGTTTATTGCTTGATTCTCAGTTGTTCACCTTTCATATTCTAATGCCATTGAGTTTATTGCTCGATTTTGAGTTGTATACCTTTCGTATTTTAATGCAGTTGAGTTTATTGCTCGATTCTCAGGTGTATGCCTTTCGTATTTTAATGCCATTGAGTTTATTACTCGATTCTCAGTTGTATAAATTTCGTATTTTAATGCCAGTGAGTTTATTGCTTGATAATTTCAGGGCTATTTCTCTGACAATGTTTTCATTTATCGAACGCGTTATCTTTTATTATCTTTAGATTAGTTATTATGTTTCTTTACTGCATCTTCTTTCTTTCCCTTACAGGAATAGACGTGGGACCAGTGATTGCAGGAGTAGTTGGAGCTCATAAACCCATGTATGACATTTGGGGAAACACAGTTAATGTTGCCTCAAGGATGGATTATACAGGAGAGCAGGGGAAAATTCACGTAAGTTCCCATGTATATATAAGAGAGAGAGAGAGAGAGAGAGAGAGAGAGAGAGAGAGAGAGAGAGAGAGAGAGAGAGAGAGAGAGAAAAAAATGATGAAGCACTTATTTGTTATGGAACTAGTATAACAATTGGGTGATTATATTCAAATTCTAGTGCGGGCGTAGTCTTAACTAAGTCATATCTAAATGCTAAAGCCGACCTTATTTTAACGATAGGGGGTGTTCCTAATAGAGGGGATGGTTATGGAAATTCAACAAGAAATAAATAACAGAAAATCAATACATCATGGGTTATATAATCTTTGCAATTGCAAGAAGGTAGATCTCTCTGCGAATTCATTCTAGGAGGACACTCCAAAACCAAACCATCGTTCTCTAGTCTTGGGTAGTGCCATAGCCTCTGTACCATGGTCTTCCACTATCTCAGGCACACTATTCTATTTTATTTTTCTTCCTCTTATTTTGTTAAAGTTTTTATAGTTTACATTGAGATATTTATTTTAATGTCATTCTTCTAAAAATATTTTATTTTTTCTTGTCTTCTTTCCTCGCTGAGCTATTTTCCCTGTCGGAGGCCCTGGGCTTATATCATCCTGCTTTTCCAACTGTGGTTGTAGCTTAGCAAGTAACAATAATAATAATAATAATAATAATAATGGTATGATCAAAAATATGTCACAGAACATCAAATTACATAGCGCTGGAACACACAGGATGACCAGTTGTCCCGTATTTTTTTTTTCTTTTTACATTTGTTGTATCGGCCCTCCCCGGGATGCCTTCTTCCCCTTACTTAAATATATATATATATATATATATATATATATATATATATATATATATATATATATATATATATATATATATATATATATATATATATATATATATATATATATGACAAAATATGACAAATGAAAATGAATACACTAACAATAATGAGGAAAAGAATTTTTAAAACATTATGGAGAGGTTTTCATCATGTGTACTTTTATTGTCTGCAATTTATTCAATATATTATAGTGAGTCACTTTAATTATGAAATCCTTTATAGCTTCGAAACACGCGCTTTATCGCAAACTTTTAATGCTTCGGCACATGTTATGAGTAGCTCTTATAACAAAATCTATAAGGAACACATATGAAAACCAAAGAAGTCAATGAAGTAGGTCCTAGACAGCTGGACCCAACATTGTCATACTTGAAATGTGAGTTTATGTAACAAAATACGATTTGCAGTCATGCGGGTCCTTCGCTATCTCAGCTCGGTCTAATAATAGTATTTATTTGAATATCGAAAATTAGCGCCTTATTACTGAATATCTCACTCAAACCAGCAAACAGAATTAATCAGTCATTTAGGGGACAAACTTTAAAGTTCATCCTACTCAGTATGATGTCCCAAAGGCCTTATATTCTTAATGAAAGTAATTAGGCAATCAGAATTAAATCCTCTGATAGAATGTTATGAAAACATCTTATAAGGGACTGTATTAACATATTTTTAAAATGTATAGCTCTAATTCACTTAAAAGCGAACAATCTTCAGCTCCGTCTCCAGTAACTAGAGCGATTTAATGTAATTTCATCGAAATTCGGCCGAGTTTTTCGAACAGCAACGCATAATTTGACCACAATTATTTTTCCTTCATGTTTCGAATTATGATGGTTGAACATTGCACCCGAATAGGAATTTTTATCTCATGTTCGAAGTTCTGAACAATTGTAAATAAGATGGTATATATATATAATAGAAAAACAGCAATGATTCTCTTCTATAGCAATTTGAAAGATATGTATCCTAAGTTTATTTTAGCATCTATTTGTTCGAATTATGATGGTTGAACATTGCACCCGAATAGGAATTTTTATCTCATGTTTGAAGTTGTGAACAACTGTAAATATGATGATATATAAAATAGACAAAACTAATGATCCTCGTGTATAGCAATTTGAAAGATATGCAGCCTAAGTTTTTGAGCAGTTTAGTATTTTAGTTGAGACTTGAGAGTGAAGGGTCGTGTCATGTGTCCATGGAAATTCAGTGATCATTTTTCTTCTAATATGTAAAAGAAAAACTTGCAAATCTCACTGCTGGACAACATTACATAGCAGAACTTGACCTAAAACCCTATTGGGAACACTTAGATTCAATGTAAGTATATTTGAACTGACATGGAAATCTCATGGTAGTCAGCTCACCGTTGATTTTTGTTAAAGCCAGGTTCAAAGTTTCATTGGGTTGCCCTGTATTAATTTATCCATAGTAGTTTTTTTTTCATTTCTTCATTAAGGGCTAGATTCGGAATTCAAGAATTTAAAATATTGCAGAGATTGCATTTAACGAATCTTTTCTTCATTTATGGACGAAATTAATAGGTTATGAGTTATGGGTCCCCTTAGAGTGCAACAATGACCACAGTTGAAAAGGAGTTGTAGGATTGTGGGGAGAATCATATTATGGTAAATGTGTAGGAGAGCTCCGCGGAAGATCTTGAAGAATTTAAACACCTACAATTCACTATTATATCATATAGAACGCTTATATAATAGTCAATATATGAGCAGCTTCTATTTAACGAAGATATTCGTGTGTATAGTTATGTTTCACTTGGATTTTTCCTAAGTGTTTGTTTTTGTTTACTGTGTGATGTCTTGGCTAAAATGAGCTGTTTCACCGCCTTACTGCGTATGGCAAACTAGTTCTCAATGCTATTCTAACCAATAACAGGTGTTTTCTTGACGTCACACTGTTTGAAAACCAATTGTGGCGGTTTTTACAAATCTAGCCAATGCTGACACTTATTACTTCACTTATCCCTGCTATTTTTCCACCAGTTACCACAGTTTACGTGAAGTTCCGCGGAGGAATATTTTTGCACGTCTCGGATCTCCCTTCAAACTGAAAAGCTCATTTTGCCGTGAAGTATGGAGCAATTAGCAGGACCTTCGGTAATTTTTTATATTATTACATCCTAATGTAACCTAGGAAAAAAACTACTGTTTCTTACAGAAAAAATTACGATATCTTCGAAAATGACACTCGTTTCCGTCGCAAATGAATAGTTTCAGAAATATATATACATCTATATCCTACGATAATGGGGGACCCCCAGTGGGAACTCGGGGTTTTGGGTGGGGAAAACATACTGGGGAAACGAAATATAATTGTTTTTCTATAGTAAATAACGTGAATTAAGCGAATTTGATGTTCATTTCAATGGGAAACAAACAGGTCAACCAATTCGGATAACTTTAAGATGCACGGTGTCACTTCTCTTACGAACGAACGATAACATTAGCAACGTTACACAGTGTTACCAACGTTGACGTATGGTACACAGTTACCAACGGCCCGTTGACATTACTAAAGATAGTAATGATAGATATTTCCATAATGTAAATAATTTCTCCATATAAGTTTTACTCAATATATAAAATGTACAAAAAGGGCACAGAACCTAACAAACCCACCTAACCTAGCCTAGTAGTATGACAGGTCACAAAATAACATTTGATCTACATCGACGTTGGCAGCACTGGTTACTGTATTTTTTCATGACACAATCTTTGTAACGGCGCCTCCAAAGTTTATCCAGATATACTGTTTTGTATTTTCCTCCAGTTATTATAATTTCAAGAAGGTAATGTATAGAGAAGAAAAGGCTTGTTTTACGTTTATATATCGATTCCCCAGTATGTTTTCCCCACCCAAAACCCCGAGTTCCCACTGGGGGTCCCCCATTATTGGAAGATATAGATGTATATTTATTTCTGAAACTATTAATTTGCGACGGGAACGAGTGTCATTTTCGAAGAGAGCGTATTTTTTTCTATAAGAAACAGTAGTTTTTCCCTAGGTTACAATAGTATGTAATAATATACAATGAAACCGGACCTTCATCCCGTTCCGACTGTGTCACTTGTGACAATTGCTTTATTTCTTATGGGGATTTTTGTGTACATTATTCAGGGAAAGTTGATTTGCTAATTGCATTTGCTCAATGTCATGGTTTGATTTTGGCAGAGAAAAAGTGCCCTAATTGTGAAAATGTGTGCCGTATAGATTACAACAAATTAGCATTCCGGTGTGATCGTAGTGTGGTTACTCGTGGGAAAAGGAAGAGGAGGTGCAATTTTTTCGTGTCTTGTTTCAAAGGTAAGTTAGATATTGAGACTAATTTGAAGTTTGTGTTCCTTTTTTTGCAAAAGGCGTTTTCATTTGAATTTGTTTCGTTTGAACTGAAACTCAATGTGGCCTTAAGGGGGGGTCGCAGGGGGGGGCAGAGCCCCCCCCCCCCCCCCCCCCCCCCCCCCCCCCCCGTAGGCCTAGGTAGGGGTATAGGGCCCCATAGGCTAGGTTAGGTGGGTGTCTTAGGTTCGGTGGTGCCCTCAAAATTACTGTGGCCTTAAGGGGGGGGCGGAGCCCCCCCCCCCCCCGGTAGGCCTAGGTAGGGGTACATGGCCCCCAGGGTAGGGTAGGTAGTTGTATTAGGTTCGGTAGTGCCCCGAAAAATCACTTTTCTCCTCCTCCCCCCACCCAAAAACCCCGCTTCCCACTGGGGTCCCCCATAATTGTAGTAGTAGGTTTATGCTTACATTTTCTGTGTAAGAGTTAAGTGGTTGTAGGAGGATTATCTCACAGTTTCAAGGTAACTGTAGCTCTAATTTACTGTTTTCTTTCGTTTTCTACTTTTAGAAACTTTTAAATCGAGCGCGGAGCTCTCCTACACATTTACCATAAAGTTATGTAACTTTATTGTTAAGTTAACTTATAAATAGAGGTGGCACATTCAGAAATTAGCTGTAAAACGTAGAATAAGAATGTCGAATGTGAACCGACTTAGGAGAGCTCTGGGTGTGCTTCATTCTGTGCCTACTTCAGTAAAGTCATTCATAATCCAGACTTCTTTTAGTGCACATGTTGTATAAAGGTCAAAATATGGTCTATTTAGGTAGAATTATAGTTTTAGTTTAATACAGGACGAAATTTCCATAGGAAAAAAAAAAAAAACCTTTTCCTTCATTAAGTATCGGCAAATGAACCGTTCTGCCATTGTCCCTTCCCAACTGACACGTGGTGGGAACCGGTGGTTTAGTGGGAAGGAAAACAGGAAAATCCTCTTTATTTATGATTTAGATAAACTTGAAATTAATTGCAAACAAAAGGAAAAACAGTTTGTTCCTCAAGGAAATTTGTCCTGAAGGAAAATATTGATTTTAAGTTTTTGCAGTTGACAGTACTCCATAAATTCTGCCCTGTATGCATTATTCAAGGATCTTTGCATTCTATACGTAATCTTATCCTGTGCTTTAACCGACTGCCTTTGCCGTTGATTTATTTGCAATGACATCAATGGGATGTGTCCTGGCCTAAGGTACCTCCACCTAACCTGACTTAGGTCATAACCTCCCGCCCCCCACCTGTGTCAGGTACAGCATTTCAAAACAGAATAAATTGTAGGCTGTTTCTTCTGTTGTCTGTAGAAAATGTTGTAATTAAGAGAAAAATACAACACTCTGAGGCTCCGTCCACACGATGAACTTTAAGGTGACGTCAGAAGCGTAGAAGCAGCGAACAAAGATCTGTAAAGTTTTTATCAAATTTTGGGAATTTTTACCAAAGCAACGAGACTTGTACCTGGAGGATAAAGATTGGGGAGATGAGTTTGATAAAATCGTTGCCTTAAATTTGAAGTTAGGTTTTATCACCAATTCTGTATAGACAAAACAAATTGGTTTTATTTTATTATAGTTCCGGTCAGAACAACATTTTCTAATAAAAAAAAAATACTTTTTTAATAGGAAAACTCCCAATTTAAACAAAAAAGACATTTATTTTTGGTGCTAATGAATAATTTGTGAGATAGGCCTATACCGTAATATATCCGCCGATAATGGCCGCCACCAGAAATCCTTTTATTGTATTGAAGTGGTGCATAGTTGCATCTTGTTAACAGGAAAAGGAAGGTTTCCTGTAATGGGGCTTCAGCAGAAATATCCAGTTTCGAGATAAGATTATTAAATGTATTTGGATCCATTCTCGTATAATATGTGAAACCTAGTTCCTATTCGCTTCCCAACTCCCACCAGTATTACTGTTACAAGACTTCCCAAATTTTCTTATCTCTGCACCCAATTTTCTTCCTTTCTTATTTTTTCTAGTACACAAAAAAGAAATCTTTTTGCATGTATGACTATTTTCTCGTTACTCGTACACCAATCACTCGTGCTGCCATCACTAGTCACCACCACCAGGCTCTCACTGTCCAACTGTCATTGTTTGGACGCAAGCATAAAGGCCTTTACTGATCTTTGTTATATGAGATGAAAAGTTCAGCGAACAATGTTCTGTTGTGTAAAATCCACCTTATTAATATTTGGTCATATCCGGTGTGACGGTCTGAACGATCCCCCAGTCTCAGAATTCTCCTTGATAATCTGCGCATGCGCGAACATTACCGTTTGCCTGTGCATACGAAGTTGATGTTTTATTTTCCTGTAATGTTAGCGTGCGCAGCTCAACATTACCGCTTGCCAGTACATACGAGCTTGATGTTTTATTTTCATGCGAGCGAAGCGAGCTAATGACGGAAAAGAACCATTATACAATGTCAAGGAGAATTTTGAGACCGGGGGATCGTTCAGACCGTCACACCGGAAATAAATATAATACTCGAGTATCCTTGTTATACTGTACAATACTCTCAAATAGCCGAGTACTTTGTTTCATGAAGTTGTAACTTTACAAAAATTTCCAAAATTTCTAGAATGTACCTTTCCCTCTCCCTCTCCCTTTCCCTTTCCCTTTCCCTTTCCCTCTCCCTTTCCCTTTCCCTTTCCCTCTCCCTTTCCCTTTCTCTTTCTCTTTCCCTTTCCCTTTCCCTTTCTTAAATGTGGTGCATTTCAAAGTTCAATTTCACACCATGTTCAAACCTCACTTATATGCTTCACTTCCAAATTTCACATCCAAACTTTAATTTTCAAACTTCACATTCAAACCTCACCTACAAACTTTACGGTCTAACCTGACTTTCAAACTACATTCAAACTTTACGTTCAAACCTCGCTTTCAATTTCAGCGTTCAAACTTCACTTTCAAATTTTGTTCAAACCTTATCTTCAAACTTAATTTTAGACCTTACCTTCAAACATTACGTTCAAATTTGCAGACATTACGTTTAGACCTCTTTCAAACTTTACGTACAAACCTCGCTCTCAAACACTACGTTCAAACCTCGCTCTCAACACTACGTTCAAACCTCGCTCTTAACACTACGTTCAAATCTCTCTCTCAAACATTAGGTTCAAATCTCTCTCTCAAACATTAGGTTCAAACCTCGCTCTCAAACACTATGTTCAAACCTCGCTTTCAAACACTACGTTCAAACCTCGCTATCAAACCTTAGGTTCAAATCTTACTCTCAAGCATTAGGTTCAAACCTCACTTTCAAACATTACGTTTAAGCCTCATTTTCAAACTTTGAGCGAATTTTGCGTTCAAACTTCGCTTTCGGACTTTACCTTCAATCCTCACTTTGAAAGATTGGTCTAACCTTGCTTTCGAACACCACGTTCAGACATCAATTTCAAACTTTGTTCTAACCTTGCTTTCAAACATCTTCAAACCTCGCGTTTAAACTATATTCAAACTATATGTTCAAATTTTGCTTTCAAACATTATGTTCAAACCTTGCCTTTGAACTTTACGTTCAAAACCCGCTCTCAAACTTTATGTTCAAACCCCGCTTTCAAACTACGTTCAAACCTCGCTTTCAAGCTTTACGTTCAAACCTTGCTTTCGAACTTTACGTTCAAACTTTGCTTTCAAACTACGTTCAAACCTCGCTTTCAAACTTAACGCTCAAACCTTGCTTTCAAACTTTACGTTCAAACCTTGCTCTCAAACTACGTTCAAACCTCGCTTTCAAATTTTACGTTCAAACCTCGCTTTCAAACTTTACGTTTAAACCTTGCTTTCAAACTTTACGTTCAAACCTTGCTTTCAAACTACGTTCAAACCTCGCTTTCAAACTTTAGGTTCAAGCCTCGCTTTCAAACTTATGTTCAAACTTCGCTTTCAAACTGTATGTTCAAGTCGTGGTTTCAAACATTACTTTCTAACCTCGCTTTCAAACTTAAGGTTCAAGCCTCGCTTTCAAACTGTATGTTCAAGTCTTGCTTGCAGACACTATGTTCAAACCTCTTTCAAACTTTGTTCTAAGCTCGCTTTCAAACTGTATGTTAAAATTTCGCTTTCAAACATCAAGTTAAAACCTTGCTCTCAAACATTGTTCAAACCTCACTTTCAAACATTTGCCTTCAAACATTTCGTTTTTTCGTGGACAACTGTTGGTGGATTCCGATCAACTGGTTTCCTTTCCTGTTCCTGTTTTCCCTGTCTCTTTTTAGTTTTCCACATCATAAAATATGTTTTTGTCCTTTTTTTATATTGTATACACTATATCACCTGAGAGAATAATGCCACCAACGCACTACCAGTGGTTCACTGTAGGCATCCTTTTTAACCTTCTGCTATACAGTACCTCCATTCCCACTTCCTTTCTTGCATCTGGCTCTCCAACCTCTCTGCTTGTCCTTCATACTGAAACTATGGGGTTTTCCCACATGTTACACGTCTGCTTGAAGGCTTCCCAAGCCCCAGTTCTCTAATCCAATCTAACCAGATTATCCTTATTACATTATGTTTTGATTCTTATTTTTATTCTCCAGGGAACCAATTCGATGTTTATCAAGAGCAGAGAGGAAACAAGCCATGACACGACATGGAAGCTGCTGCCGATGGCCTCGGGTCACATAGAAGCTTGGTCTAGTCTAACCTCCTAGAACTACTTCTCGATTGTGAACCAAACGTCACACCATCTCCTGTCTGGACTCTTGCCAGTATCAGCATGTGAGTATCACTGGATCTTATTTCTGTAACTACACATTCTCAAGCTCTGATTTCCTTCTCAAGTTAGGTGTAACATTTTATCTGCACATACTTGCATTCTCTAAAGATTAGAGATATGTTCTTGAAAATCCAGAATTAAAACGCCACATAATGTGTTTCATGCAGATGGAACCAAAATCTTCTCTGGTTTAGAATCTCTTTTCTTTACTCTGACCCTTCGTTATTGGATTTTTCAGAGACGCCAATAACAAAGGATGGCATCAGTTTAATAAAACAGGATTTGCAAAGGACTTGAAAAGCCTGTTGTCTCCCAAAGACATGTCTACAGAAAGGGAAGCAGTGCACGGATAGCTCTTCCTGCCACTTTTAGGTAGGAATTATGTAATGGATTTCTCTGTTACTCCCAATCAGTACTAAAACTCCAGAAATTCATCTTTTCAATCATCAGGAATATTTTTCAACTGATAATTCAAATGGATTAACTAACTAAATCCAGTTCATCGTCACTGATTTCAGTAATATATCAGCTGGAATCACTTTCTGATGTCATCAAATGCTGAGAAGTTTCATTCTTTGCACCTTGTCTTCACCATCAGCAACATGTATGGATGACATTTGATCAAAAGCTGATACATTTCTTACATTGACCTTCTCTTTCCATTTTTTCATCTTACTCATTAAATCTTCCAAGGCATCTGAATTTTATTGTTTGCATTCCTTTTTTGCATCTGAAGATTTATCTGCGCTAAAATCTCAACCAAATAGGCAAGGCTTATAATCCATTCCTAATCATTAAATAAGGCAAAAGATTCACTCATCTTTGTCAAACATCAATTTGAGTTCATCTTTAAGATTAAATACTGTATTTGCTCAGTTAAAGTGTCCTTTGACAACCATTGATTATTTGTGAAAACAAAAATCAGTTGATTGGCTGCCTCCATATTGGTACATCACTGTTTGAAAAGTTGCGAGTTGAGAGCTGTTCCTCTGGCAAAATTCACAATTTGAATAGTTTGATCAAAAACCTTCCTAGCATTGTTAGATGTGTTTTAAAGTCACTGGCTAACAATGGATCATTCAATGAATGCCTTTAACTTTTGAAGCTTGCTTGCTTCGCACAAACTTGGAATCCCAGTTTTGTCCCCAACATTATGGGTGCTCCATTTGTACACCACCCACAGATACTATACCACAAACTCTCTAATGATTTGAAAAAAAAATGAAACATTTTAAAAAGTATTGCTCTGAGAAACCTAAGGATTGGTAACCTCAATCAGGAATCACACCACAAAAAACCACAAGATTGAGACTTACACTTATTTTACAGGTAATCATTACTTTAGAGTCGCCAGGTAACTCCTGTTGTTACCTGTTCCTTCCGAGAAAGGAGGAAAAGGGCAAACACAGAATGACCGATCTGCCAAAGTCTTTCGAGACTTTGACCTATTCCTCTGCAAGGTTTCGTGGATCTAAAACCCAACCCCCTGGAAGGGTTCTCAGTATGAGGTACAAGAGCTTATGCTCTTGTTACAAGCAGTTGTCCCAAGCACTGCTGGTAGAGATGTGGGAAGCTGCCCTCATCTCTTTCCTTATGCTGGGCGTTCCATAGAGTCTTCGGTGACATGACTCAAGATTGCCTAACGGACCTATACTGCTCCTTGACATAGATCTGCCCACACTCATAGCTCCATGACAGTTTTCCCAGATGCCAAAACCTTCCAACTTGGTCGCCAGTTCCAGTTTGGAATGTGCCTTTTCAAGTCTATTCTTTCTCATTCAAACAAACACTTAAGATCCCACATCTTGCTCTTGAGGTTGTTGGCAAGGATTCTCTTCAACCAAGGACAGGCATTCTGTCACTCCTTTCTGTCCTTGGGTTGTCTTGCGAGTCTCCTGTGGGAGAAAGAATTCTTTGATTGGAGCTCGTCCACCTGCCGCCTATGCTCTATTTTTACATGAACCAGCTCGTACACAGCCAGTAGTAATAAAGGTCACTGGCCTTCTTTCCCCTTGCTGGCTATTTGACTTTTCTCTCTCTTCAGGAGAGTGAGAAGCAGTGATAGATAATTTGCAAGTAGTTTTAGAGACATTTTCAATTAGAAAATATGGTTTATGAGGGTTAAATGTCCATAACCTACTGACAGTCATACTTTGGGTTTTAATAGGATATAACTTTATCCATCTTGATATAAAATGAATAAAAGACCCACAAAAAGAGAAGGAAGAAGTTACTGAAGCACAGATAGAAGTCTCTCACAGGACATTGACTGATCCCTCTGCAGGGTTTTCTTTGAGGAGCAGTACTGTACCAATACTCACGCTCCCGTTATCACGCTAGGCCTTGAACGAGATTGAACATAAGATGTTGGTAGCCGCAATCGTCTCTCTTATGTCTCCAAACATATTCAAGACACTGTGGAGACTTCATCACCATTGTCCATTGATTCAACAATGTTAGTGCTGACAACAGGGATCCAATGTAAGACTCAGGTACTCCAACACTTTGATCTTGCACCTTGGTTCTTCATAGCAGTCACTTCCATCATCTGCTGAGCATCTTCTTATTCGATCTATGGTTGGGTGCAATCATATACTTTGCATTAATTTGGAGCTCGACATTCCCAAAGAGGCAGAAACAAGGGGTGGTACCCATCAACATTCCTAATTCCTAGGGACTTCTGTTCAAATGTATGGTAGCAGCTTGGAGTCAGTCTGCGATCTATACCTGGCCGCAGCCCACGAACCACTACAGTGTGAGAAGCATTTTTCTTGGTAGTAGACTGTACAGTATTTGCTACCCGTCTTCCTCTTGAACAGGAAGAAGATTGGTCAGTGAGCCTCGGACAAATTTCCCATCAAAGTAGTTGATTGTGAAGACCTGCAGAACCATCTAGAGGACTTTTAGTGCATTCCTCTTCCTTGTGTTTCTTCGGGATACACAAGACCATTGGTAAGGTGGCTGCTATGTCAGAATGTTAATTGCCTTCTGCCTGTTTGGGCACTATGCTTTGATTTACACTAGATGCAGGCGAGCCTCACAACAGAGTAACTTTTCTTGATAGATAAGTTTTGTATTGTGAAGTATTACCTTTATCCTTCCAGACAAGGTGGAGATGGATGAAATGTACGCAGCCCATTTCTTATAATAATCCCACATTCACACACCATACCCTTATAGATATAGGTTCTTACGAGACCTCCTTGTAGGGAGGGACCTTGCCTGACAACCTGCGACATCTTCATGCTCAAGTTGTTGGGAGGTTGACAGTAGTCATGACTTTGCTTCAATGCAGGACCAAATTATGTGACATTTCCCCGGTCAGTAATCAGCCAGCTCGGTTATTGGGACTTGGACCTCTTACAATTAATCTCCTATTAAAGATCTTCGGTTTGTATAGTTATGGAAAATACAAAATGATTGTAACATTGTGATATTATGTAAGGCTTTCAGGACATGATACTATGTAACATTGTGATATTAGGTAAGGCTTTCAGGACATGATACTACAGTAGATTTTGTGTAATTCTGTTTGACACATGCTGTGTGAAATTTATTTTCTTTTTTACTGTAGGCTAATTGATAAAAATCTCGTTGTAGTACACCTAAAGTTCATGAATGAAACAGGCAGACCTAAGAGACCTTGCAATTCATGGGTGTTAAGTAACAAAAGATCCCAACCAATGAAGAAATATGTGAAGAACCACAGCACCTCTGTTTCACTGATAGGATTCATAGTTATATAAAGCCAAATAATTAAGAGCATTCAGTGTTATTTATAACTCCAAATAGCACATATTAAAAGATGGGAATGCACAAGCTGGGTCACGTGCTCTACCTGTACCTGCTGCTACAAGCATGTGTCCTACAGTTAAATTGGCAGCTGAGCGTTCCGCTAACAATAAGTGCCCGGAGGCTGAATGTGCCACTGCTATTACAGAAATGTCAACAACATGCCCTATCATGTATGAGATCCATTTACTACTGTCTAGATTAATTCAATCATTTTCAGATATCAAAGGAAGTAATAAGATGCATGTTTAGGTTAACCCAATGACCCCTGTTGGAAGGAAAATGGCAGATTATTAAGCAAATCTTGGGTGCAAAGATTTCCCCGAGATCTATTTGGTCAATGAAACTTCCCTCATCTGTTTCATTTACTCAGAGGAAGTTTAATGTACACATGGGGGAGGGACATACTAATCCAGTTCCAATTTATCCGGATGTTGCTGTCTCGTGGGAACTTGATTCATTGTCCTGCCTCCCTTTCTGCCACAGAGTTGCAGAATTTGGAAGCAGCAGCGATGTCAGTCTCACAGGCTTGCTCCTAGCTAGACCGTTGGGCAGGACCAGTCTCATACTTCACAGTATCAGAAAATCTCTCGATTCCTGATACGAGAAAGCAGGACAGATCCCTGGGCTGTAGAAGTTCTCTGCTCAGGGTATTGGGTCTCATTCATAAACTGTCGCCCTTCATTAACTCAGACCCCAAAAATCTTATAGCATTTGATGGGATACCTAAAAGATCTGCTTTTGGAGGAAGCAATTTCACTGATGCTGGAGAAGGAAGCAATAGAGGAAGTCTTCAACATGTCCCCAGGGTTTCTTTTCAGTAACCTCTTCCTAGTGGAGTTGTTGGGAGGTTGGAGACCTGTCATAGACCTTTCCCGCTGGAATCAGTTTTGTGCCTCAAACTTGGTTCATGATTGAGACCTCACCACATTGATACTGGCCATCAGAAAGAACAACTTCCTGCTGACCATACCTAGACGATTGGTTCCTACTGGCAGAGTTAAGATCTCGGCTTAACCACCACGGAGATCTCAAATTTTACCGTGATCTAAGTATCCAGCTGTATTACGTTAAGTCAAGACTCGGCCTTCAACGTCTTCTATGGTACTTGGGCTTGGACATAGATACCGTCCAAGCCAAAGTATTTCCATTTTCAGATAGAGCCCAACATTTAAGACACATCGCAACATCTTTTCTTGTGAAGGATTTCCTTCCAGCTCACTTCTGATAGAAGCTTTTGGGTCACCTTGCCTCCCTTGAAAAGCAGGTACCCTTTGGGATGGTACATCTTTGTTCCGTACAGTAGGCACTAAAGAGCCAATTTTCGCAGACTTTGGACTCCCCATCGGTTCTTGTGAAGATCCCTCGAAATGTGAGAACAGACCTCTTGTAGTGGCTGAAGGAGGGGAATCTGTTAGCTGGATGGCCTCTACAGAAGTTGAATTTTCCAAAATTTTCAGAAGCTTCCTGTCAAAGATGGAGAGCCCATCTGAAGAAGGTGGAAATTTCAGAACTATGGTTGCAGGAGGACAAGTCTTTCTAAATAAAGTATCTGGAACTCAAGGTAGCATATAGAGTCTTACTCCACTTTACAGACGATCAAAGGTCACTCGTTAAGTATTTGTGAGCAACAACACGACCGTAGTGACATATGTCAATAAATGGAGACTGTATCCCACATCCTCTGTCAGTTGACAGTAGGAATGTAACACTGGGCACAGGTAAATACTATTTATCTTTGAGATGGATTCACTGTATCCCACATCCTCTGTCAGTTGACAGTAGGAATGTAACACTGGGCACAGGTAAATACTATTTATCTTTGAGATGGATTCATCTCGGGAGAAAAGAACGTGATAGCAGACAATGTGAGCCGACTAGAGATGGTTGTTGAGTCAGAATGGTCTTTGGCTCCACTAGTGGCAAAGAGTCTTCTGACTTCATGGGGTTCCCCTACCATAGATATGTTGTCCACCCATCTGATCTATAAACTACCAGTGTATTGTTCTCCAGTCCTGGATCCAGCATCAGTAATGGGGGACGCTTTCCAGCCTGAGAAGCGTTGGACGTCAGGTCTTAAACAAGATCAGACTCACAGAACCTAAGAGTAACACTAGTCAGACCAAGGTGGCCACAGGTGGAATGGTACTGGGACCTTCTAGAAGAGATCTTCTCGCAGAAATTCCAAGAGATATTACAGAATCGCCAAACTTTCTGCGTCAGCCTCGCCTGAAAGTTTCACACAGCAGCTCATTGCCTATCTCTTCATGGCTGGAGGTATCCAGCACCTCTTATGAAAGAAAGTTTTTTTGAGACCAACCGCAGAGCAACTTTCAGGATCCCTTTGCAAGTCCTCCACAGCTGTCTATCAGGTAAATTGATTGGTGTCGTAGTAGAAACATTACTCCACTCAAAACCACTATAGTACTGACTGCAGACTTTTTTACCTATGGAAGGAGAAATTTCTCTAGGTCACAGTGGTAAAAGGCTATTGCTGTCTTAAGACAGATATTCAGACAGAAGGTCATTGGTTGCTCCTCCTTGTGGGATATCTCGGCTTAAATCAGAAGCATTGAGCCATTTTGCCCACCTTGGGAACTCAAACCCCCATCCTGGAGTGTGCCAAAGATTCTAAGTTCCCTAAAGCTTGCACTTTATGAATCTCTTTGCAGGGCATCAGACAAGGACCTAACATTGAAAAATGCAGGGTTTTTTGTTAAGATCTGTCTTTATCCTTTGTGCTAGAATTCATAGCTAAGACCAAATCTATCGATGACTGGTAACCGATTTGACTTCTTTATGATTTCAGCAATCAAGGGGATAACTGATGATCCGGACAGTCAGTTACTTTGTGTTGTAGGGGCCGTCTGTCTTTATCTAAAGAGGACTTTACCTTTTTTTCCTAACATCTCTAACTTGTTTATAAGTACAGGTTGAAGCAACAAAGGAAGAACTAAGAACACCAGCTCTCTCTGATTACGAGAGACTATTGTGAGAACACACAAATCTTCGGGAGAACTGTCGACTGCACCCCTCCAAAGGCTCATGACATGTGTAGTATTGCCCTAGCGTTCCGCAAGAACCACTCGGTAACAGGTGTTTGGTGCGGGGTTTTGGAAAAGACAGACAACCTTCGCAGCCCATTACTTAAAATGTTGTACCCACAGCTCTTGAGAAACATTCTCCTAAAGTCTAGTGGTAGCTGCCTTACATAATTTAAACCTATGCCCCGACAGGACAATTAATGTGATGTCATGTCCTCAGTTATTTTCTACGTAAGTGTGGTGTGAGTGTAGAATGAAACTGCCTGCCTTCCTCTCTTTGAATCCTCCCTTCTTTGGGAGTACCTCCAATGATGACCACTTATGAAGGTAAGAATACCACTAGAACATTACATATATGTGATATATTTCAAATTAAGATATTATTCTGACACAAATCTCCAACTTGCCGGGTTGTGGGCAGCAATTCTTTGAGGCTGACATCATGTCTTAGCCTGTCATTCGAGTACTGTAGGTCATGGTAGTCATTATGTTACACTAGGTCGAGGGTCAGAGACATAACATTGTCACATGGAGACTTCCCATCAAAGCAAGACTCCCATATAAATGACGAGTGTTTGTATTTGCGAAGGAACAGACTACACAATTTTAAAGTCATTTATAATATTTCTAGATATATACACTTGAGTCATTTATATTTGCCACCTCATCCACCCCAAAAGTCTTAACCAAGAGTAAAGTGAGGATTGAGCTACAAGCGTCCTTTTTCTCTTCTTTGGACAAGCAAATTTTTCTCCTGGAAATAAGGAGCCTCTTCAACATAATAACAAAGGCATTTCTAATAGTTACAACAAGCTAGTTAGTTATATCTATCTTTGACGTACATAGCCAGCACAGGTGGGTCCAGAGGACAGCCATACAATATTGCCACACCCACAGGATTTCTTTTATTTTGGTCGTAGCAAAATGGCTTTAAGTGTAACCCATGTTATTGATGCGATTTTGTATAGCTAGGAGAAATACAAAATACTTTAAAGGTTTATATTATTTATTTGACTATCTTTAGTCCAGCATTTGTTTCTACATGGGAATACAAACCACCAATCTCTCATAGGAGTATGACCTGAGCGAAGCTGGGAATGGCAGTTAAGGTTTTAAACTAGATACAGTACTGTACACAGGTGTCTGGCAGGTAGACTCCGCCCACCTGAAAGGTAGAGCTACCTCCACTTTGGCCATCGTTGAGTACAGCCATTATGGGCATCCTCATTTAGCTCTTACAATCATATACTTTCCTTTTAGACTGAATAAATGGTCTTGCAAACAGTCATGTTCAAGGAACTTGTTCCTGTCTGTAACTGTTGCTGTTCTATCCCTATGGGAGTGGCATTACATCTATGACATGAACCTAAGGAAGTGTGCTTTCCCTAGACATTGCTGTCGGCTGATCCTGTAAGACGCTGTTGTGGTCTCTTTCCCAGTGAGAGCGTTGTCATCCACTTTCCAAAGACGACTCGTTTTGAGTTCTTCTTTCTTCCCTGCCTCCTCTTTGCTGCAACTTCTGAAGTAGGAGTGGAATGCCCCATTGTAGAAGTCCTCGAATACTGATCCGGTGGAGTCACATATGTGTGACTTTTACCATATGGGGATACTCAACACTGGAGAAGTGTCTAGGTACTCAATACTGGTATTTTCACACTTTTTACCTGTGCTCAATCTCCTTCCTAAAATAGTAAGAGCTATGAATTGTCCCATAGCGGGGAGGGTCGTTGATTCTCTCAACCCTCGTACAAACTGAGCATACACTCTAGCCGTTGGGATGGAAGGGTGCTGCCCATCCTTCCCCCTTCCTCTTTCATCGGTACATGCAGATGCTGTTCCTTTCCTTTTACCTATTGCAAAGTTCCAGAGACGACAACTGAATCTTCGAATTTGACACATGCTGAGGAAGAAGTCACCGAAATAATTGTGCATATTTTCACTGGAGGAACAACACTGTACCATAACCAGACCTTTTGTTATGCATTCAGTTACATGGTACAAAGCTACAAGTGCTAACTCTCATAAGAGATGAGGCATTCTGCTGGACAGGAATGAGAGTCTCTTTTCGAATATTCTAGGGTAAGGTGGCTGCTATGTCAGTATGGTAGTTGCCTTCAGCCTGTTTGGGCTCTATGCTTTGATTTACACTAGATGCGAGCCTCACATTCAGACACCATACCCTTATGGATATAGGTTGTTACATGACTCTTTGTAGGGTGGGACCTTGCCTGACAACCTGCGACATCTCTGTGCTCAAGTTGTTGGGAGGTTGACAGTAGTCATGACTTTACTTTAACGGAGGACCCAATTATATGAGTTATTGGGACTTTGAACTCTTACAAATAATCTCCTATTAAAGATCTTAGTTTTGTATTGTTGGTGAAGATACAAAATGATTGTAACATTGTGATATTAGGTAAGGGTTTGAGGACATGATTCTACAGTAGATTTTGTGTGCAATTACTTCTATTTTGACTACTGACACAACCATGCTGGGTGAATTTTTTTTTTTAACTGTAATTAATGAAACACTCATTGAAGTACACCTAAAGTTCATGAATGAAATAGGCAGACTTCAGACCTTGCAATTCATGGGTGTTGAGTAACAAAGACACCAACCAATGAAGAAAAATGTGAATAACTACGGCACCTCTGTTTCACCGATAGAATTCATAGTTATACAAAACCAATAATTTAAAGCATTTTGTGTTATTAATAACAGTGAATACAAAATATTAAAAGACAGCAGACTCATTTATCGAATATAATAAGTTGAGAATTTTTTTTTATTACATAGAGGGGTTTTAAACCCCCTTTCCAATATTATAATGGATTTTTCTTTGTCAAAGCCTGTTTTGTATTTGGCTTCTGTATATAATTGTTAGATAGTTTATTAAATATCTATATGTACCAGCAGTTATAGGTGAAACACCAGGTCCTTGTGAATGGTAAAATTTGACTGTATAGGGTGATTTCAATTACCCAATGAGATGCAGTCATTATTTTATCAATATTATTGTATGCTTTTACTCCATAGTACTTCTTACTTGATATTACTGTACAGTACCCCCCCCCTCTCTCTCTCTCTCTCTCTCTCTCTCTCTCTCTCTCTCTCTCTCTCTCTCTCTCTCTCTCTCTCTCTCTCTCTCTCTCATGGTTGTCTAATAATTATTCAGTGGCTTTCCAGTCAACATGTTTCTTTCATGTGGCTCAAAATATCCATGAAACCTAAATCTAAAAGATATTCTTAAAGCTAGACTAATTTTCTTTGTAACTATTATCTGCTTACTTTATGTCTGTTATATTTATGAAGTATTTTGATTACTGTCAGATTATTATGAAGTGTCTAGAAGTGTTTTATCCTCTAAGGGGGAACTACAAGAAATTATCTTAGTCCAGTGATTTGTAGAAGCCACTAAATGCAGTTGGCAGTAGAATCTTATATTGTGCCTTTGAACCTCATCATTTGATGTCTTCTCTCCAAGATGTTCACCTTCTCTCACTTCATGTTGCTTTGTTAACCAATTTTCAGTCAATGAAAATCTCATCAGCCTTTAAATATGATTTTGTGGTTTTGAGAAGACTTATGTCTAAAGTAAAAGTTCAAACTTGCAGCGAATGATTTCTTGTTGAACAGACAGATATGTCTTTTTATAGTCTATTTAAACATTATTACTATTCTTAAACTGTTTTATTTTAATTGTTAATTATTTCTCTTTTATTTTATTTCTTTCCTTGTTTCCTTTCCTCACTGAGCTATTTTTCCCTGTTGGAATCCTTGGTCTTATATCATCCTGCTTTTCCAACTAGGGTTGTAGCTTAGCTAGTAATGATAATGATAATAATAATAATAATAATAATAATAATAATAATAATAATAATAATAATAATAATAATAATAATAATAATAATAATAATAAAATCTTTTAGTATTTTTGTGTAAACTCTTCAATATCACAAGCAATTTTACATTGTTGTGAGGTACAATAACTTTGTAATATATTTGTATAATGATCTTCTTGTATCTTTCAGGTACAAAACTTGAATTCAAAGAGCCACATTATTCCCCATCCTCAAGTGGAAGGTTTCTGAGCACCTCAACAGGAAGAAACTCACCTTAGAGCTACTTCACCTACAGTACTTGTTAGTTGAGAGAGAATATATCAGGGTCAAAGAATCGCAGATGAGGATTATAGATGAAATGGCAAAAACTACCTTTAGTAAACAGGATTAAACCCTGAAGATATATGTGCTATTAGACTGCAGAGAAGGTTGGAGGAGATTCACTCTGAAAAGGGTTCAGTTGGGCAAGTCTACTGTATATATTAGTTTCCCTGTGCTAATAGAGACATTGTTGATAAAGACCGTAGTTTTCCCTAGGAAAAAAAAGGTTAGTAAGACTATATCCTGTTCACATTAATTATTTCCTGGCAGATCTTCCTTCACTTATGTTGTTCCACAGGATACCATTCACTTAGACATATTATTGTATAACTTGAGTTGTTATTATTTCAATTCTCAGAGAATTTGGTACAGCATTTGTTAATATCTGCAAAGAATGTCAATTAGATATCCACAAAAAATAATACACTACTGAATCACATCACATACTGTATACCAAGGCACTTCCCCTAATTTTGGGGGGTAGCCGACATCAAACAAATGAAACAAAAAAGGGGACGTCTCCTCTCTATGTTCCTCCCAGCCTGACAAGGGACTCAACTGAGTTAAGCTGGTACTGCTAGGGTGGCACAGCCCACCCTCCCACATTATCCACCACAGATGAAGCTTCATAATGCTGAATCCCCTACTGCTGCTACCTCCTCGGTCATCCAAGGCACCAGAGGAAGTAGCAGGGCCTACCAGAACTGAGTCACAATTGCTCGCCATTCATTCCTATTTCTAGCACGCTCTCTTGCCTCTCACATCTATCCTCCTATCACCCAGAGCTTCCTTCACTCCATCCATCCACCCAAATCTTGGCCTTCCTCTTGTACTTCTCCCATCAACTCTTGCATTCATCACCTTCTTTAGCAGACAGCCATTTTCCATTCTCTCAACATGGCCAAACCACCTCAACACATTCATATCCACTCTAGCTGCTAACTCATTTCTTACACCCGTTCTCACCCTCACCACTTCGTTCCTAACCCTATCTACTCGAGATACACCAGCCATACGCCTTAAACACTTCATCTCAAACACATTGGTACAGAACTTTCCTGCTTCTTTGTGGTGCTACAAACATCATCTTCCTTAATTTTATTTGAACATTTGAGCTCATTTAATTATCTGTACAATCACTAGAGGCTGTTTTATGAGTCTTCCTCTTTGCTTACTCTTTAGGTCCACAAATCAATTTATCTTTTTCACTGTTGGTGTCTGCAAACTACTTATCCAGGGGACCGGAAATTTCAGACTGATGCACTGAATTGTCTAATGAAAATTCTGTCTAAGGTTTGATTGCAAAGTATTCAACTTGCAACATTTTGAAACGGAAGTTACAAGACTCCACATTGTGTAAAGGATCTACATGTTAACATACAATTTCATTTACGACTCCTTTATAGGTTTACATATTTTACTTTATGTTGAATGAACACATTGTCCAACTGAAGGATTAGGCGAGATATCCCACACTTACTGCATCCAACACGAGCATGCACCGAAAGCTCCATCTTAGATTACCCTTTGCCTAAATACAGTACTTACACCCCATACCATAAGACAGGCTCTCATCCTGCGGTTTGTTTGAGGCCATAAAACCTTTCAAACACATCACACACTTGTGTATCACCCTTATTACTAATTTGTATTCATAAGACCCTTTTAGAAATATCAATCCTTATTAAAGGTCTTTCATTTTTGGTTGTCGATAATCTTATGCAAATCACAAGCCATTATGAACTTCATTTGCCTTCTCATCAAACTTTCACTTAAGCTGAACTTAGAAATGAATGTGTCAGTCATATATTGAAGACTTCGGGTTAGCTTAAAAGTCAAATCTTTTCAATACCAACATCCAAGATTCGTTTGTAACATTTGAACGTTCTGAGAATTATTGTCAATTTGTTCTTTATTTCTTGAAGGTTTGCCAGATTGAATCCTGTTTTGCAAAAAGTGTTAGTGAACAAACATTAATAAGAGCATTGATTTTAATGTTATGACGTAAATAAAACATTGTTTTTATATTTATTTACCTTTGTAGTGAAGAAAATTGTTATTTTTACTGTGCCATGACAATATCATGAAACTGGTTTCCTTTGCAGGTAGAGAATTCGGGGTTTATATCTTTGGTTTTAACTTGTGAAATGAGATGTTGTTCTGTGATGTTATATTTTCTTTGATTGTTAGGTTAGGGATAGAAATATAGACTCTGTAAGTTTAAAGACTGTATAACCTTCTCTTTTGGGTCATTGGGAAGAATCTTTGTTGTCTTGGTGATTTGGTGCAAGAACTCTTCCAACTAGATTCATGAATAACATATCAGGAACAATTGTAAAATAGAATTTCCTCTGTAGGAGAAGAGGATTTAGTTTTCAAGGATTTTCTCTTGAATATTCCGGTTACAATTCAATTTTAAAACTTATAGTTCAATGTATGTAAATATTGTGAAATAGAGACTGGATTTAAAAACTCCTTGATTAGGTTAGTTTGTTTCGTAACCGAAATACAAACCACGCTATTTACATTGGGTTTACCTTTTAGCGTAGCTGAAATGGCGAGCCATTAGAATTTAACGAGGGTGTATTACCCCCGCGCTAGTTAGCGGGGGGGTAGGGGAGTGGTAGCTAGCTACCCTTCCCCCCCTCACACACCGGTGAAGCTCACTTTCACTTTTGGCTCGGACTGGGACAGACGTCTCTGTCTTTGTCCTCGCTTGGCAGCCATTGTTTGTTTTGTCTTTACTTAATCACTCACTTTTCTTTTACTCAATATATATGTAAACATTTTCTCATGTTTGTATATATATATTTGAGTATAGAAATCAGTAAGTTTCCTTTTCAGAGTTTGTGTGTGTAGTGTACGATATCTCCGTGGAGCCCTCGGCAGTTTAGGCCACCACGGTGTAATTTTATGGGCACGATCGAGTTTGACTTCGGTCCTTCTCTCTCTCTCTCTTGAGGTCGTTCACCCTTTTACTATGTTACAACGCCTTTTGTAGCTTCCTTCCCGGGTGGGGTGGTTGCTACGCCGTACGTTTTGTCTCAATTAGTTTATGAATCTAATTGTATTTGTTGATTTTTCAGCTTTGTAGAACGATTCCTTTCGGGGTTTTCGTTCTTTCTTTAGTGTTCATTCTTTTTTTAATTACATAGTTACATAATTATATTGTTATAATTCTGTTTTGGTTACAGCTCTCCTTCCGTGAGTGTAAGTGGTTGTGAAGGCACGTGCCTGTTGTGTATTTCTTGTGTTCCTTTCCCTCGGGATTCCTCTTCGGAGCCTTCCCGGGGGAATGAATGTGTACTAATGATTTTTGTTTTATTTTTTACAGTTACCGATCTAGTTCGTTTCTGTAATACGTCAACGGTGTGAGCTGTCTTGTTGAGGCCTGGGGATTCGGCTGTTGCTGCCTCCCCTATGGATTTTCGTCAGGGGCGTGTCTCCTTCTACTGGAAGTACTCCCGTGACGATTGACAGCTCTCCAGTTCATTTTAGAACTCTCAGGAGGCTCGCCTCCTTAGGTAGGTAACTTTCCTTCCGAGGGAAGTTTTTCCTGTCCAGGCTTGAGTTTTTTCCCTTCTGGGGGGTTCTTCTCTTGCCTTTTTTTCGTGCGACTATGCTCTTGGTGCTGAGCGGTCGCACCTGCAGTTTCGCTCAAGGGGCTGGGCAACTGCAGGAGCCCCTCTTCGGAGGATTGCTCCTTTTAGTTCAGTGGCTGACCAGTCTCTTCTACGAAGTGTTTCTCTTTCGCTCGCGAGAGAGTACACTCATAGAGACTCCTCTTCGGATGATTCTTCTGCTGTTGTTGCTGTTGGCTTCCTTCGCCGTAAGGCTCTCCGTCCGCCTCGTCGTAAGGGCCTCCCATCTCCCTATAAGGGTGCTAAGAGGCGCCTTTTTGAATCTCCGTATGCAGCCTACAACTCCTCCTTCTTGATCTTCCGCACCTGGTGCAGATGGACAGCAGTCTGACCTCGTCTTCCAACGGGCAACGGTCTTCCCGACGGACAACGGTCTTCCCGACGGACAACGGTCTTCCGACGGACATCAGTCTCCCGGTGGACAGACAACGGTCTTCCGACGGACATCAGTCTCCCGACGGACAACGATCCCTTCGGGGCAAAGGGTTGCCTCCCACGGGGGTTCTTTCCTTGCGTGTCAGGGTTCCCCTGCGCGCCCTTCTGCTTTGTTCTCTTCTGCTCAGTGTTAGCGCACAGGCGCTCTCCTGCTCCTGCTCAGTGTTAGCGCACAGGCGCTCTCCTGCTCCTGCTCAGTGTTAGCGCACAGGCGCTCTCCTGCTCCTGCTCAGTGTTAGCGCACAGGCGCTCTCCTGCTCATCAGCGCTCTCTTGCTCATCAGCGCTCTCTTGATGATCATCTCTGCTGTTCCTGTTGGTTCCTGTTACGCGCCCTGTGCGCCCACGTTCACCCTCGCGATCTAGAACTTGGGTTCAGGTTTTGGTCAAGGACTCCTTTTCTACGCACAGGCTTCCACGCGTTGCTTTCTGCTCGCCAGCGATCACCAGCTCGCCAGTGACCTTAGACGCGTCAACGTTCACCTGCTCGTCAGAGATCTACGCATCAACGATCGCCATCGATCTGCCACTCGTCAACGATCGCCATCGATCTGCCATGCGTGTCAGTTCCCCTGAACACCATCAGTAGCGATCTAGCGCTCGCCTGCTGTGGACCACTATCTTAGCTGAGTTTTGCCGTAGATCTTCCTCCTGCTCGCCAGCGCTCACCTTTACTTCTGTCCTTCTATGCGCCAGCTTTCTTCAATCGCCAGCGCACATCTGCGCGCCCTTCTTTGCCACGCACCAATGGGCGCCAACGGTTTTCTGACCGTCTAGGATCGCCTGATTAACAGCTTGCTTCAGCGCTCACCTTCCTGATGCACCTTCGCGCCTTCTGTTAGCGCGATGCGCGCTAACCATCACTAGTCTCTCTTGCGATGGCAATCGCCTACGCGCCCTCGTGATACTTCACCTGCGCGCTAGCGTTTTGTTAACGCACCACCGCTCGTCAACGCGCCATCGCTTGCCAACGCGCCTTCACTCTCCTATGGGCTATCGCTCGCCAGAACGCGCCATCGCCCACCTATGCGTCATCGGTCTCCGGACCACCTGCGCTCACCCGCGCGCACACATGCCTGCACGTCCACACGCCCGCACGCTTACGCTCATGCGTAACCGCGCACATGCTCTCCAATGTTCGCCCGCGCGCGAACGAACGGTGTTCCGTCGCGCGTCCGCGGACAGTGTCCCGTCGCGCGTCCGCGGACGGTGTCCCGTCGCGCGTCCGCGGACGGTGTCCCGTCGGGCGTCCGCAGACGGTGTCCCGTCGCTCGTCCGCGGACGGTGTCCCGTCGCTCGTCCGCGGACGGTGTCCCGTCGGGCGTCCGCGGACGGTGTCCCGTCGGGCGTCCGCGGACGGTGTCCCGTCGGGCGTCCGCGGACGGTGTCCCGTCGGGCGTCCGCGGACGGTGTCCCGTCGGGCGTCCGCGGACGGTGTCCCGTCGGGCGTCCGCGGACGGTGTCCCGTCGGGCGTCCGCGGACGGTGTCCCGTCGGGCGTCCGCGGACGGTGTCCCGTCGCGCGTCCGCGGACGGTGTCCCGTCGCGCGTCCGCGGACGGTGTCCCGTCGGGCGTCCGCGGACGGTGTCCCGTCGGGCGTCCGCGGACGGTGTCCCGTCGGGCGTCCGCGGACGGTGTCCCGTCGGGCGTCCGCGGACGGTGTCCCGTCGCGCGTCCGCGGACGGTGTCCCGTCGCGCGTCCGCGGACGGTGTCCCGTGGCGCGGACCGACGGTGTTCCGTGGCGCGAACGTCGGCTTAATTCTTACAGTATCCATTGCTCGCCTATGGGTTATCGCTCGCCGACCACCAGCTCTCGCCCTTCCTACTACGCTCGCCCTTCCTACTACGCTCGCCCTCCTTCTGTGCTCCTTCGCTCACCTTCGTTTGCGTTCCTGCATGCCCGCGCATGGGCGCTTCCACGTTCGCCCACGCGCAAACCATTGATTTACCATCGCGCGAGCGCCAGGGCGATTGCGACTGCGATTCCCATTGGGGTTTCGCAGCATGGCCAGCCTGGCGAGTCTTCTGGAGCGTATTTCCAGAACACGGCCTCACCCCGTAAACGCAGAGCATGCAAGAACAGGAAGAATCTTCAGGGAGATCTGAGCAACATTCTTCTTTCCAGAACCTGGGTTAGCCCTTCCCCGTCATTCCCTGGAAGGGTTTTTGCCGGGGGGCTTTCCATTCGAGATTTCTCCATCGGCCAAGGGAGGACTGGTTTACCCCTTCCTCTTCTCCATCTCGTGAAAGGGGCTTACCAGGTCCTTTCCCTCCTCGGTTGCGACCCGAGGTTTTGTTCAAGGAAGCTACAGGAAGCTCATGGGTACTTTCCTCCTCTCGGGCTCAAGCACCTTGGCGTTTCATCGTCAAGTATCGAACTTGCGGGCAAGCTCAATGTTGGACCATCTGGATGCAATGACCGAGGGCTTCCTTTCGGATGTCTCATCCGTGGATGTCAACAACCTCAGACACCCTTCCATCCTTGAGAAGAGTTTGTTTGTGCCATTTTCACTACTCCAAGGTGCTTTCTTCCAGACCCTGCAGGGCTCCAGCGCCTCTTTCTTTCAGCCACGTTGGCCTAAGTTATCGGATCGGCTACGACAACTGAGACAAGGTGTCCAATAGCAGTTCCCTCCTGTCAGGAACAGGTGGCACGGGAGGTTCTCCCGGGGGGGCATAGTCCTAGAGGGAGCGGCAGAGTTCACGAACTCTAGGATTGGCACCCCCCCTTGCAGGTTTCATGCTGGGAGGATGCCTAAGGTTACTCATCCGGATGACAGCTTCCCTATGCCCATTCCTGCACGATCTCTGTGATCAGCCAAGGATATCGCGCCTGCCGTCTCTGTCAGCGAATTCAGTGTCTCTGAACCTCTTTGCCATAGGGTCGGCAAGGGTTTGCCTGTTTGGGCAGAATGATCCATGCCTTATGAGGTCCTCCATAGGATCGTCGACCGCTTCACCCCCCAGCTTCTTCAGTCGATCCTTTCTTGTAAGGAAGTATCTGAGACGGGAGTTCCGTAGTCGACCTCTCAGCCCTGATCAAGTTTGTCGAACAAACTTCGTCCAGCGTGGAACAGCAGAATTGTCAGACTGGTAACGAGGCGACAGGACTCCTTAGGCCCTGGATCGGAAGGACGGGTACTTCCAGTTTCCATTCCATCCATCTTCCAGGAAGCTCGTGGAATTCAGCCTAGACCACAGGTATTCCTGCTTAAGATGAAGTGTGGCGATCCCGCCGTGGCATCGCAGGTTTTTTTCCCCAGAGAACTCTCCCTGCTTTCCTCATGGCCGCTCAGGTGCAGGCTTCCGCCTCCTTCGCCTTTTAGAGGTCTGGTCAACTCCTGTAGGCTCGGGTTCGACCTTCTTCAGCGCCGGGACAAGCTTCCGGATGCTTACCATGAGTGGGGGTTCATGGTATTTTGCTAGGAGCCTTCTCTTTTTCTGCCTCAACATCTGGAGTATCTAGCCATAATATTGAGTCAACGGCCTTACCATGATGGAAACCCCGCTTCGCGTACGTCCAGCGAGGTTAAGCAACGTCGGGTCTGGTCGGTACTTGGATGGGTGACCGCCTGGGGACGCCAGATTCTGTTGCCGCCTCCTCCGAGCCATCCCTTCAGTTGACTGTGGCAAGGCTGAGGAGAGTCGCAGTACCTGTTCTCAGTCAAGCAGAGCTTTCAGACCTACCTTGGAACGTTTCCTAGTTCTCTTTTCCTCATTGACCCGTCTAAAGTTCCGAACGGTCGCCTCAGGATAAGTTCCCTGTGGGGCGGCCCAAGTTCCGGTGGTTTCAAAGCAACGATTAACCGGACTTTCTTCCCCCTGTGGGACCAGCGGAACGATTAGACCTGCAATGGGTGTTGACCTATGGAACCTCTTGATGGGAGTGGATATTCTCGTCCTTTCCCCACATTTTTTATGCTGTTCTCGGACTCGTCAAAGAAAAGGAGGGGGGGGTATGTTCCGGTCCAGGCCTATGGTCAGGACCTGAAGGATACCTCTCCATCATTCAGGCAGGCTTAGGGGCCGTAGTCTGGCCCCTCTACAGATCCTACAGCTCCTGCCGAGTCGCTCCGTGCGCGTCAACTTCATGATACTGGCGTGTTCTAACCAGCAGGGGACGCATTTTCACACCTTCGCATCTTGCAGTAGAGATACTGGGATGATTTGAGATCCTCTCAATACCACTATCGGCTCTCTCATTCCGGGCAGAGGAATGTTCTCTCCGACTATCTGAGCAGAGCCTCGTAGAGAGAGTGTACCCGGGGGTCTTTGGCCTTGGGTAACCAGCAAGTCCTGGTCTGGGGGACCTGATCGCGACAGCTTGGAACCTCAAGCTTCCGCTGTTCTTCCCCCCAGTCTCAGACCCCGAGACTCTGGCAAGATGCATTCCGGTGATGGTGGGACATCGACGCCTGCGTCTTCCCTCCTTTGTTGTCTGTTGAGAATGGGTCTCAACAAGACCAGGTTGTCTGTCAACCTTTCAATGGCCCTGAGAGCTCCACTGGGACTATGCGCAGAACGGTTTCCGGACCCTCTGCTTCCCCTGACGGAACTCCCGGGAGAGCTTCTCCCACGGCACAGGCTACTCAAACAACCACTCTGCAACATCTTTCACGAGCCGGGGCGTCGCTTCGGCTTCATGCCTGGAGACACTACGGCTCCTCCTCAAGAAGAGATAACCCGCTACAGTCACGGGACGGAGGTCACGTCATCTGCGATAGTCATCCGCAGGGGTCTTCCAGGCGAAGTGGAGAGTCTTCGGTGGTTGGTGTCGTGGGAGATATACCTCTTCCCTTGAGGCCTCTTCTCCAGCAATAACGATCTTATTGCCTTTCGGCGGGAGGAAACTCTTTTCCGCTCTCGGCAATGAAGCCTGTCGCTCAGCCTTTCCCTGACCTTCAGGCTTAAAGGAATAACTTTTTACTTCCCGCTGGACCTTTCCTTGCTCATGCGAAGCTGCAAACGTCCCTGCCCTAGTCGGAGTGAGACCTCCAACTTGGAGCATGGCTCGGACTTTTTAGTCCCTTAAGAGATCTTCTCAAGACCCTTTACGTCAGGCCTCTGATCGTATTCCGTCTTGGGGTTCCTGCTCACTCTGGTCGCAGCCAGTGTGTAAGCAATCTTCTTGGTCTCGTACGACTCCGCCCTTTCTAAGGAAGGGGGAAGGCAACATTCAGGTTTGCTCCTGAGTTGTTGGCCAGACTCAGAATCTTGGGGTCCCGGCCCTTCGGTCCAATTCCTTCAAGATTTCGAGTCACCTTTCTGTATCTGATGTCCCAAAACCTCCTCCTCCTTGCCAGTAAGGAATCGAGAGGTTAGCGCTGGGAACAGCTGCAGTTTGTCCTCAGTTGCAGCCGGTTTGGGAGCACAAGAAGGACACGGGGGAGAGTCACCAGTATACCTCTTCAGCTCGGACTCGAGGACATTCATCTCGACCTGACTCCAGACCCTCCCCCGTCATGTTGCCCTACAGCACGATGTCGGATACATCGTAACGTCCCTCGCCTTCGAGTAATACTACTCTGTGACGCAGGTGCTACAAGCTGGAGTCTGGAAGCGTCTATGACCTTCGCAGCCCGCTTCCTGCAGGACGTGACCCACAGGAGTATCGATACGGTCTATCGCTCTGGGGTGGCTACACAACAGCTGGTCTAACCTCAGGCTCCTTTTTGGACAGGTAGCAGAAGGTTGAGGGCATTGTTATCAGGTTTTAGTTTGCATGAACGAAAGAAGTATGTCTGGCCCTTACTTCTTTCTTCATCCTCCCCTCTACGGGGAAGCAGCATCCTGGTCTCTGCATAGCTAACCTCGAACCTCTGCAGGTAAACCATGCTTCCTTGTGTTCCGAGTATTGAGTCAATACTGTCGCGTCCCCCATACCCTGACGAGGTGGTATTGGGAACGTCCTAACCCAAAGTTCCTTCTGGAACTCCAGGTCAACTGCCTAGGACGGGTCACACTTCTTCCTTCACACACAAGCTTATGTAGGCCACACGGTTCCTTGCGGAGCAAGGAACTTGTGAGGTGCAGGGACTCCTTTTCTCGAGTGCGACTCACTCGGATTCTGAGTCCCTGGGTAAAGCCAAAGCCAGTATGACTTGGGACTTTCCACCCTACCTAAGGGGTAAGTCACCCAATGTAAATAGCGTGGTTTGTATTTCAGTTACGGAACAAATGACAAATTCGAAGATAATTTGTATTTTTCCTAACCATACAAACCTCAGCCATTTACATATATTTGCCCGCCAGCCCTGTACCCCAAGACAAGTCCTACCTCTAAGTGAAAGTGAAGCAGTTCACCGGTGTGGGAGGGGGGGAGGGGTAGCTAGCTACCACTCCCCTACCCCCCCGATAACTAGCGCGGGGGTAATACACCCTCGTTAAATTCTAATGGCTCGCCATTTCAGCTACGCTAAAAGGTAAACCCAATGTAAATAGCTAAGGTTTGTATGGTTAGGAAAAATACAAATTATCTTCGAATTTGTCATTTTCGGAATAGCAGAAGTTCCTTAGGTTTATAAAGGGAGTTTAAAGTTCCTGGGAGTTGTTTTGATAACTTGATATTCAGTAGACTTAGGAGGGAACCATTTTGTCTGGTGTTCTTTTGAAGGAAAGAAATTGTTTGTTATTTTGTGTTAACTGTTTCCTTCTCTGTTGATTCATAAGACTTTCTTCTCTTTGTTTTCCTATATATCTTTTTCATGAGGATTGCCAGAAAATTGACATTTATCAAATTTTGTACTGACGAAGTTCTCTTCTATTTTGTTCTCTGATGATCATTCCCATCTATCATATTCTACTCTGTGGTTCACCTTTGGCCTTCATTACTATATACTGTAGTCTGTGGACCACCTCCTCACTGATTGATATCGGCCTATTCTGTTCTATGACATTTTTAAATCAATTTTGTTAAGGAAATTTATGTCTTGGGTCAACACATTTATGGAAAATTTCTGTTGTCTGCTCTTCCAATCGCATTCTAGATGTGAACCTTTTGTATATTTACACTTTCAACCTGTTGGACGAATCTTTGTCATCATCTTCAGTGTAAATGTTTCTATATTTCTAATGTGGTTCGACTTGAAATGATAGCGCTTTTTTCTATGCTGTACTTTGTATCCGAGTTCCTTGTAGGTCTGTATTTATATCAGTCCTCTCTTTCTTTGGCAGCACAAAGCATTTCTTTTAATTGTATTTTAGTTGGAAAACTGTTCCAAGTCAGATCAGTTTATTTCCGTACACTTTTATAGGCTGTTGAAAAGTTGAGGTCATTTGTAGTTTTGTTCTTTTGTTAATATTGTGGGGAATTCATTTTTCTCTGGGTCCAAGTGTCTTTTTCAGTTGTTTCATCAAAGAGTTTCATGAAAAACTGTCAAATGGCAAAATGAAGGTCTAGATAAACCATGGTTTTAACATTTAATCTTATTTTTGGGAAAGAATTTATGAATAATTGTATCTAGAGGAAGTTAGTCATGAGAGTATACTGTATATTCAAAAACATGAACTAATTATTTGGTTGTCCTATAGGAGTTAGCAAGGTGAGAAAGAAATTACACAATTGGTTCTTGTTTTCTGTTTGCATATTGCAATCTTAACTGGTTTTGACAAAACTGATGGATTTGTTGCACTGAAGTGTAACTGCATTTGCCTTACATTGGTCTCCTGCATTTGCCTTACATTGGTCTCCAATGCAAATGGACAAAGTTGTGGTGTACACTATGTCGGGATCGATTATAGTTAGTATTTTTTATTCAATATTTCATTTGATTCCTAAGGATGGGCGAATGATGCTTTTTCTACATTGTATTTTGCGTCCTTTAAACTTTGTCTCTTTACACCTTGAACGATGGTTTTTCTCTCTGCCGTTTTCTGACAATATGAGGATGCCACTTCTTGAGATGACTCTTGTCTTTTAGCCTAAAGGAATGACCTGGTAGTTTAATGCATTCTTTTGAATCTGTTTGAGTCCTTTGAGGTCCCTTATGGTGGTGCCTTCCTTTTGTCAGACTTTTAGTTGTGTTCAATAATGGTTATAGATTTTGCATTTAGCCAATGTGTAATTGTTATGGACTATAATCTTTACTTTTGATGCATAAAATACTTTTATTTGTGGTTCCATTATGTGTTTAAGGCCAATTAATTCTTCCTTGTTTCATTGCAAAACAAAAGTGTTTGTTTAAACAGTCTTTTGTCAACAGAGGATTTTAATTGAAGGGAATTTAAGGTTTCAGGTTTGAGTCCTTTGTGGTTTGACACTTGTGCATAACACCTGTTGTTTTGATGGTGACCAAGTGTTTAGGTTGCAAGGTCCTTCTGTTTGGTTATGATGACGCTATGTTCCTTTATTGCCTTCTTTTTTAAAGATTCCTCTATAGTCTGGTGGAGATTTAGTAGTACTGCTTCTCTGTATTCTAATTGGTTTCTGTAAATCGTTTAATATTGATTTGTTCATAAATTTGATGCCATTTTAACTTCAGTATCTTTACCATTTCCTAAGAATTTTTATCTTCTTCATATTTTGAGAATTTGAAATCCTTAGTTCTGCAAATTCATTACAAATTGCAACATCATAATGGTCAGATGCAATTGGTTCATTATCATTTCCAGCTTCTCTCAGGTGAGGCAGACTTTTCCTGGATTCTAAGTTCCAGTGAGATTTTCCTGACGTTAGATCGCCATACTACACACATTGGTTCATTGATAACTTGTGCCAAAATTATTTAAGGATTTTGGTGTTTTTTTTGTTGTTATTTGTAGATCCCAACTATTTTGATTGTTGTGCCCCTTTTTGATGAAGGTGGCTGCTCCCGTCAGTATTTGTACCCTTGGTATTCTAGTGTTTATAACTCGTATATCGGTTGTTACTTTTCCTGGTTTCTCCTTGGAAATATTTGCTCCTTTCAAAGAAGCAGTTATGGAAAGGATATGTCACAAGACTTGCACATGGGATCCCTTGCAATGAGAATATTTTCTTTATTTGAGCTGGAATAAATTCAGTTTCTCTACCATTAATTCATTCTTTATCTAATGCGACGATGCCTTCCTTCCTGCATTACTTTTAATAAGGAAGAAATAAGCTTCTCATGAACATCTTTACCTGATTTGCACAACATGACCCTTTTGCCTCATTTTCTGTTGCACTTAGGTCTTCTGTTGTCCTTTGGGATCTGAATTGTGTAACTTATTTCTTCTTTTGGTTTTCTCTGGTCAAGTTATTGCTCCTTGGAACAAATTGGCCATAGAACAGCAGTTGTCAGTTTCTTACAAATCTCAAGATATTTTTTAATAGCTATTTATCTTTCTTTATTCTTTACTTTTTGTGGGTTGTGCTGCTTTCGTTCTGGGTCTGGTCTCTTGGGCTTATAGCCATCTGCTTTCCCAAGTAGCTCTAATAATGGCCAGATTAATCTGTTGTGACTCACCTTCTCTGCAACCTAATGAAGTGATCTGTAATTACCCAGGAAACTAAAAAGTCATTGTCCTGTTTTCCATGTCTCTGTACCTCTGTTTTTACACCTTTCTTTCAGTCTAAAGCCAATCTCCGCTTTGTAGTGCAAGCGCACAGTTTTTCCTTGGTTGCTACTCTTGTCAAGTGTACGCCTAGGCCTTAACACTACCTTACCAACTAAATTCATTGTTGGAAAGACTTTTGTGTTGATCTATCTTGTCATACATCTGTCAATTTATGTAGCACCAGTTACTCTGTTTTGTAGGTTATTTCATTGCTAATGGATCTTCCACACACCTCAGACATAACTTTCCTGGTGTAATATTCAGTCACATTTGTAATACTTTATATCTTAAGAATAGAGTTGGAATTATGAAAGACAAAATATTGGCCATTTTCAAAACACCAGTTAATGGTATTATATAATGAAGAATAAAGGTAATATTCCCATTAGGTTAGTGTGGTGCTAAATCAATGCGAACTAAATAAGGAAGATAAACAGCATCATGGTAGCCATGAATTAATAAATGTTCTTAATATAGTGTAGACAGAATTATAGTGAACTGAACATTTACTTGTAAACAAAAAAGGCAATGCATTTGTAAGGGAAATTCAATAATGAATTGACTGAATTATATTTAATAGGAGAGGGTACAATAAAAATTCCTTTAAGTATACATAATTTTATTCAAAACCTAAATACATTACAAAAATTAAAGGCCAATAGCACCTCTTGGGTTGCATGGGGCAGGGAGTGCAGTGTGGCCGCCCACCTGAAAAGGAGGAGAAGGAAAGAAGAGGAAAAAGTTGGTGGGGAGGAGGTATGGGATCCCACACACTTCTTTTTCATCCCTTCCCCCTCTCTCTCCCCCTCATTCTGCCTACCTCTTTTCCTTGGTGACTTTGAGTTTCTCAGATTCATTCCCTCAGTGTCTCCCGCTCTTTCTCTCTCACCCAAGCTTCTGTTCCAACCAGTTTCATCCAGATATTCAGTTCTGTAACTTAAGTCTGGAGTGTAACGACCCTTAGTATTGTTGCCTCGTTAGGCGGTTGAATTGGCCAGTTGGAGTATGGTGTTTGAGAGAGAGTGACCCTTGAAGGATTCTTTTCAGTAAGTTTAAAGTGTCCATCTAAAAGGGCTTAGTCATGTTCCTCTTAAGTGAAAGTGGGTGAAATGAGTTTTGCTTTTGCAAGAACCATAAACCAGTTACTTATATAATTAAGAACCACTTATTTTGGTACAGAAGTTTCCTAATAAATATTCATCAGTTTTAACCTGTGATTTTCTTTCTGTAGTTTGATCAAAGATCTAGAAATGATGGTGACAGAAACACAAGCACAAGATTTGATGTATATTTGTATGAGAAAATAAAACAGACTTTGAATGGATAAGGAAATGTTTGAAATCCTTCTCGTTTCCCAAAGGAACACAAAAGCATCGTCTCCAAAACTTTGCAAGATTTTCTTTTGGATAAAAAGAGAAAATGAAAACCCAACCAAGGCCCTCCCCAAGTCCCACCTAGTAACGAATGATTGAAGCAGTTTCTGTTCTTGAACAAAAGGTGTCACTAGGTCCTTGAATGTTTTCATTTTCTCTTTTCATCTTTCTTTTTTTTTTATAAATTTATTTTCATAAACAGATTCACATGAAGGCATAAGTTTAAACTGATAATTTTACTTCTCACATTCTAACCTTAAATTTCTCTGGTTGAACAATCTTATAATAAACTCTTTAATTAAATAAATTACATTTTAAAAGTCAACTTTTTAGTCTCCAAATTTCTTTGGTTGCCAAAATGCCACAATATATTCAGAAGAGATAAGATACACAAAGTTATTTCTTAAAATATCATTCAAAGTCAAATGCAAGTCAAAGTCACTTCAATAAAATGGCATCAAAAGACCTTAAGGCATTTCTTGCATTTGCAATAATTGCAAAAACATTTCTGTCTAATTTCCATTAAAAATTGCACGGAAACCATAAACACCAAATTGTGCAGACAAAGACACACAAGACTTCATGGGTCACACGCTTCCATCTCTTGAGCCAAGACAACTTTCCAAAGGGAACCACAGTCTGCAGTCGACCGAATCCTATGCCAACCTCTTACACTAGACTTGTAACAAATCCTGAATAGAAGAACCATGGTATCCCCAAGCGCTTGTCAGAGCTATGCAAGGAAAACACTCGTTTGAATATGGAGCACTGTAGGCTCGGAACTGTTAAATTAGAATCTTGAATGCCGTTTAAGTCTTGTACAGTGGAATGCTGTATGTACAGAGACTTTGGTCACCTCTGTACAGACAATGAAATGTTTGTGAGTCAATGTTTCAAAGAAGAGATGTACAGTACTGCAATTTAATTCACCTACAAGATACCAGAATGTACAGTAATTCCATCTGAGTACAGACACCAAAAATAGCATCTCAAATGTTTCCTCACAAAACCAAGGATGGATTCCAACCAATTCCTTTTAAGTAGTTGCTCTTGACATTATTACCACATGTCAATGCTCTTCAGTTCCTTCTCTACTGAAATTTTGCCGAACAAAATCTATTCCTTCATGATGGATAAGTCCAAAATCCATAAGGGAACTGTACGAAGGACATGACTACAAAACATGATCATTGAGTTGCCAATATCCAATTAGGCCTGATTTGTGCAACAAAAGCAGAAGAGACTGACTCGTCAAAAAGCCCTTATGAACAACATACAAAGAATGTCTCTTAGAACAAAAGAGAATCACTTCAAGCATTTTTCATAAGAGTATCTCTCATGCAAAGAAAGGGCTAAATGCCAAACTTGTCCAAGATGTGAACTTGGTTGAAAATCATCTTCACATTATTGCATTGAAGGATACTGAAAGGAATCCCAGTTGGGACAAAGAGCGTCTGCATTGAAAAACTTTGATTTCTCAATTGGGAAGAAGTTGGAGGAGGAGGAACACAGAGAAGAGAGAAAAGGATGTCCAAGTTTAAGTGAGGAAAACCCTAGTCAATACCAATGAGGTTTTCTGGGTTAATCCCACGAGAATATGAGGCTGAGATTGCACGAGGACAATACTTTCTCAGAGCCATGGGTGAATAAAATTAACTGTCTAAATGTCCATCAGGAGAAAGAGACAAGAGGAACTGCTCATTGCAGTAACTCTCAAACACCACTGCTAAGCAAAAACCACTGTATGATGCCAGCGGTGAACTGAATCAGTTGAGACTACAAAATTCTCAACCCTTTGCCGGGCAAACATGATCTACATTGATAAATACCTCAAATCTCTATGATTGAAGTTACCTCAAATTCTGAAATGTTGAATCAACACGACTCGAGTTTACCTCAAAGGAACTAAAGGTCTCCTGGTACCTTAGACTTAAAACACAGCTTTCCACTGACTAAAATGACTTTTAAACTAAAGCACAAATATCACCTCCTCTTTCTATTTTTTTTCTTCTAAGTAGAGACTGTGGTTCATCTGGTATTCTTGAAAGTACCAGATGCATAATAAAGGAACAGATGACCCTCAGAAATATCTAAAAGGTGTAGACGTCCTCATCAATATTTGAAAACCGTATGCCTAACTAAGGAGACAGATGTTAACCAACATTCAAGGAATGGAAGTATGAGACAATTCAGAAGATTTTAACTTCCTGATCAACAAGATGTACAAAGACACTTCTTCCACCTTCAAGGCTTCCTTTCAAAGGATCCTTCTTTGGCACCAATTCAAAACAGCACAAAACCAAACAAAAAATTCATTTACTAAGAAACAAGGAGTAAAGGAAGAAGACAATAAACTTATCAGAAATGGCTTTCAGGAGGTGAAAATACTTTACAATATTTATAACAATATGCAAACAGGAAACCTTTCTTATCATCTTCAGTTAATTGACAGAAGACAAAAGATCCCAAACAATCTTCGGATTAAAACAGTCAATAAAGAAGACTAATAACCTTTGCCTGATTCCATTTCAAACCAGCATCAAGGAAGGCAGAAGACCACCAATGATTATCAGAATAAAATTAAAATTCATGCAATTTTGAACCTCCATTTAGTGGCTACAAATCTTATTCTTTTGTATCTAGCCAGGCTGGACATGAAGGATTTCTCCCAAACGGAAGAAATATTTCAATCATCAAAGACTTGACTTTCAACAAGAAAGCTCTCATGAGATTGGCTGACAAAAGCCAGACTCAAAAGACTATACCAGATTTCTTAAACTCAAAACCTGTATTAAAGAAGAGAAAGAGATGATAAGATGACAAATCCAGAGAGGATTTTTTCTCTGAGGAGGCTTGGAAAAATCACAAGAAACAACTGCCAAACAAATGCAATTTCCAGTATCAGAGCTTTATTCTTCGGTGATGAGACCAAAAGAGAGAGAGAGAGAGAGAGAGAGAGAGAGAGAGAGAGAGAGAGAGAGAGAGAGAGAGAGAGAGAGAGAGAGAGAGAGAGAGATTGATTCTCATTTATTTTCGAGATGATTTTAGAATATCAAAAGAAAAAACTTTCAATTGAATTTTCTCAAATAATCATGAAATAAAGTCACAACAGATCAAACATTTTCCTTCTCTCTGAAGATGAATAATGGTTCTTCATAGTTTGAAAATATAAATGAGATTCTTGCACAAAGTGTCTCCAACAACAGTTTTTAACAAGATGTAATATAAATTCGAATTCGAATCTAAATCCTCAAATTGTCCGAAGGAAAATAATCAGTGGTTTTACCACAAAACAACTTACTTTTCCAAAGAGAAGTCCTAATAGTCTCTAGTTCAGCCCCACAGAAAACAAGAAAGAAAGAAAGGAAGGAAAGGCAGAACATATTTCCACATAGTGGACTTGTATCTCCAAAGACGGCCAGTTTCAGGAAATGAGAGAAATTTTTTTTCAATCTGTTTTAAAAATACTTCAGGTAATTTTCAAAGCTTTCATTGAATAACACAAAACTACTTTCCATTGACATCCCAAACACCAAATTTCCTAGTTTGTGACAATTTCAGAAGCTGAAGCTCACAGGGTTTGGAGGAACAGTGATGGTAGAGCTTAGTGGTGTACCAATTGACATTATTTTTTCCTGTGGCCAAGGAGGCATAACAACAATTAGAATGGCACTACGTATCCCTGCGTGTCACGAGAGGCGACTGAAAGAGACGGGACGAGGGGACTGGGAACCCCCTCTCCTGTAATTTTGTTCCTAAAAGACATCAAAGAAGAGAGCAAACTAGAAACAGGAATGATTGGCAAGCATTTGTGAAGTAGTTCTGGCAGGTCCTGCTGCTTCCTTCGGTCGCCTTGGTGACCGCTGAGGTAGCAGCAGTAGGGGATTCAGTATATGTGGGAAGTGCCTTGGTAAATAGAGAGATAGATCAACTGGGATGTACAGTAGTTGTTTCTCTTTTTTATTCAAAATAGGACATTCTATTATGAGTAAAGTTCCCCCCACAAAGGAAGGCTCTTTAGGATTATTCAATGGAACGGTGTTCATAATTTGAGTACTTCATCCTATTATAGAATAAGTATACAGGATACCTCAGAATTCCTGAGTCCAAAAATAAACTTACAGAGTTTATTTCTTGGGACATCAAACCACAATCCAGTCTGGACATGAGCATTGCAATAGAATGACTGAAACTCTTGAACTCTAAACAGCACAAGTGAGCTTTTGAATCTGGAATGTAAAACTATTGGTTGTTTTATATGAACAGATAACTCTTCTACCCTTTCTCATATTTCATTCATGCTCATTTCGATCTTCAAAATCCAATCTATCAAACTTCTTTGTTATCAACATGGAATCCCTTTCCCTTTCCTGGAAATGTTCTTTCTTTCTATATTGTTTCTAACTTTCCAAAATTATAAATATTGCAGTTTTCTTCACCAGTATTTATTTATCCCTTTATAAGGTTTAACAACTTTTAATTTTGTAGATTCCATTAAATTCGTATGTAAGAGGTGATCTCACGATTGAAAATTGGAGGTCAGAATATTATCTTTAGGACAACAAGAGACGACACTCAAGTGGGGGTACACGATGCTTACTTCCTCTCTCTCTCTCAGTCATCTGTACTTTAGGCTCTTTGAAGCATCAATATGAACTTGAGATTTGCCTTTGGCTGTCTAATCTCCCCCACTCGGCTTTTGTTCCTTTCTCATTTCTAAGGACAAAGTCAAAACAATACCAACTATGAGAAAGAGGGAAGGGCCTTGACGTAAGGTCATTATTTATCACTTATAATGAAAGGCATTGGATTGGAATGATAAAATCTATGCCAAATGCTAAGCAATAGAACTACAAGATTTTTCAATGACATCATTTAGTAAAAGAACAGTTCTTGTGGAAATATCTTTTGTCCTAAATTATCTGGATGAAGACTTGTACCAATGGCCAGTCAAACAGAATTTACAGGATGTCTTTAGAAACTGTTGGCAACTGCATATGCATTTTATGTTGTCCATCAGAGCATTACTTGAAGATTATCAACTGACTGAACATTGAAGCAGGTTATAATGTGCTCTTTTTAGAAGGTGAGAGATGACCCTCAAATGGGAGGGCAGGACATAATGCTTGCTTGCTTCTTTTCTTACAGACCTCAGAACATTAGGGCCTTAGAAGCAACAATTTGAATCCCCCTCAATTTTGAAAGGTCTTCTGCTCTCTTAGTTCCATCTGGCCTCTTCCCAGACAGCTGTGTAACATCTCCAACTTTGCATTGTTCCAGCACTCACTTTTTATTTCTAAGGACAAAGCCTATAGACTCCTATGAACCCATTCAACTGGTCCGTTCAGCTGCGACAGAATACTGTAATAAGAATCTCAACTTGATCCCAACAGTGGAAGAAGGAAAAAGACCTTGACATAAGTTATTCCCTATTCCATATAAAAAAATGGATTCAACTTGAGCGCTGAAACTTCTGAAGTCATCCAGCGCCATCACGAATTTAGTAAATGAACAGTTTTTGTGGAAATCTCTTTTATCTGGCGATAAAAATCAGTTTCTATGGCTGAACTCAAACAGAAAGCCAGCTCTCTATAACATAGTAGAAACTGCTTTTTATTTTCTGGGATATATTTTTATGTCAATAAGTTCTTATTATCCCGTTACATATCTCTAAAATCAACTCTGCATTTATGGAAGTCACCTTTCTGATATCTCAAGTGTCAGACAATTAAGATGTTCATCCTGGCTCTAGTCACACCAAAAAAAGTAGGCGAGTTGCCTGGCATCTCATTCTGAGGGATTGAACAAAGTCCCCATGACCTTCGAGCCTGAATTTCAGGCTAAGGCGTCCATTTTCTCTCTCTCAACACTTGTGCCGTCCTTATCAAAAAAGCGAGCCAGAGTTATTAAGAGCTAAGATTTAACAGTAATGAAATCTGCTTTTTATTTTGTCCAATCTCTCTGAGACTCTCTCCACACTTTCGTTGGGAGTCCTTATTCAAAACAGAAGAGTAAATTGAAGGAACTTTCACCATGCACCAAATTTGCCTCAGAACCAGTGTGTTCGGTTTCCAATATAACTTTGTTTATTCATCATTTCCATCTGGAAAGTTAGAGGACTTTGGGTCCAATTCTTTGTGAATAACATCAACAATTATCTCCCCCAAAAATGGCAATACAATACAATACCAATCATTCTTCAGATGCGTAAAACAAGGCTGTCAACACAACAACTAGATGATACAAAAGCCAAAACATCCAGAACTTTGAAACGTTCCTGGAACAAAAACAGGAAACGAAGGACAAAAACCTTTTTAGGGATACACAGAACAGAAACAGTAATCCCTATAATTCCTCCCAAGGTCCATAATATTCATCCAACAATGCTTCCAAGATTTCCAGACATCTGGAAACCCACCTTCCAGTGCCATAGCAAAGACAAGAACAAGAAGACAACATGACACCCCTATCCAGAATTTCCTACAGGGTCGCAAAGGTCTAAACGGCACTACCTACTGTGGCCCGCCCTGTACGGTCCCCTTGGAACCAAGAGATCTAAACGCACCCGCAATATCAATGCGTCTGTCTGCACAAATGGTGACTACAGTTGACGTGTAATCCTAATGACAATTGAACAGAACTTCCATTCAATTACTGCAGCATAAGAATGCTGTACACAGTCTTTTAAGACCATTATACAAAAGTGGCTTTTACATTTCATGTGACTCTTACTTAAATGATACTTTACATTTCATTCTGCATCTCAGTTCAACTGAAAATAAGTGACATCTATAACAGCCAAAGAAATTAAGAATTTTACAGTAAAATTTAGAACAATATTACTATTAAGTTTTGTAAAATATAACAATTTAAGTTTTTAAGATATATCCAATTAAGACTTGTAAATATTGTCAACCAGATTTCATTTGTCAGATTATAAGTAGTAATTACAATCTTGCTTCCCAGTTATAGGAGACAGAACACACATTCCTTCATAGAAACCAGAAGTATTTCAAACAAAACCTTGAAAGTGTTAAGCACTACATCTAAAGTCATATTTTCTCATACAATATACATCAAATAATATGCATAATCATTTCTACATTTGCTTAAAGAACAGAAAAAATACCACACATAAAAACTGAAAAATATTCATCAGAAAAGTCATGTACAGAAATAACTGGATCAAAATAATGAAAGTAACAGGGAAATGGTTTTGACAAATGCAATACTACAGTTATTCACTCTCTCTTATCAAGAACATTAAAAGCCTTTTTACAAATAAACAAACTTACTGGCAAGAACTATCTAAGGGATTACTCTTAAATACAAAATATTCCTTCCAACCAATTTAACTAATGAGGCAATCGTCGTATTTCAGACCAAAGTTACAAAACTGAACATCTGGAGGAAAATGGTTGAAACACAGACTTGGGTGAGAGAGAGAGAGAGAGAGAGAGACACTGAGGGAATGAATCTGAGAAACTCACAAAGTTACCAAGAAAATGGGGTAGGCAGAATGAGAGAGAGAGAGAGAGAGAGAGAGGGGGGGGGAATGAAAAAGACGTGTGGGGGATCCCATACCTCCTCCCCACCAACTCTTCTTCCTCTTCTTTCCTTCTCCTCCTTTTCAGGTGGGCGGCCACACTGCACTCCCTGCCCCATGCAACCCAAGAGGTGCCACAAGGCAAAGTAAGTTTTAAATCTTTCCGAATTCTGTAGGGAAAAAAGGTTCACCGTTAAGAATCCACAATCTTTCACAAGAGATGACGTACTACAGGTATTTAACATCGATAAGACATTCCTAATGGCTGAATATAATCCAAGATTAAAACCTGCAGGTTTTCAATAAAAATTTTTTTATAAATATTTGTAAAGGAACTTGGCACTAGCAAAGGATTTTAACAGATTCTGACTTCTGAAACTTGATGATAATACCAAAATGACATTGTATATTCTACAGATGTTCAACTACTTTTCTCATTAATAATTTTGCTACAGAATTTTTATGGTCAAAGATTTGCAAATGGAATCTGTCATTAATTTCATTCCGTCTCTTAATTATAAATGGAAAATTTGCTTCCTGAACATTCTATAAAATTCAGTATAAAAGTAAAAAATATTTATACTAAAGTTGTTTTACATTCTAAAATAAGTTCAATGTTTCCCACATCTTTTATGACATTTGTTTGAGAGATGGAGATTTTCTATGAGATTAAACGTAAAATACTTTTTTCTAAGTAAAAAAAAATAAATATCTATTTAGGAGTGATACTGAAAATGTATGAGAGCAGTAATTAAAACTAGCAGTGTCAAAGACCACCTAAGCTTCAAGCAGCATCAAAAACTGCAGCAAGCATTAGTTGCAAAACAGATAAGATGTGATTCACTGAAACAAGAGAGGAGCTGAAAGTAAGGGACAAGTTTAACTGGAGATACAAGGCGACACAGAAAATGTCACTGGTGAAAATTGTTTTAATATTTCCTGTTTATCAAGAGGCTTTGCAAGGACGGTTAAAGTAGAGCAGTTTCTAAAATGTCTTGGACAGTTCAAGAAAAGACATTCTGTGTAGAATCTTACTTTGAGACAAAACCAATGGTGACTGAGTAAGCTCCCTCCAAGAGAAAATTTCATTGTTGTCAATATCCAGAAATGAAACAAAGTACAGGTGGCTCCAGAAAATCAGGGCCCATAGAACAATCTTAAACTTGAACGTTAAGGGCAACAGAGCCGCTCATTCTGGCCGGCCCAGGAGTTCTCGATCACCAGTCAATATTGATGCTGTCAGGGACTCGGTTGATAACAGTCCACGCAAGTCGTTAAGACGTCGCAGCCAAGAACTTGACTTTTTCGGGAGTCCATAAGAAGGATCCTAGTGCAGAATCCGCACTTATACCCCTACAAAACCAAGATTAAACATAAACTTACTCAGGAGGACATGGAAAAGCTTGTGGTGATGTGTCAAGGGTTCTGCGACAAGATAAATGAGACCCCAGACTTGTTGGAGGATGTTTGGTTCTCTAGTGAAGCTCATTTTCTGTTGTCTGGAGATGTGAACTCAAAGAGTAACATCTTCTGGGGAACAACCCCAACAGAAGATTGTCTGCAAAGGCCACTGCACTCCATCAAGTGCACCGCATCAATTGCAATATCAAAACATGGGATCTTTGGTCCGTACTGGTTTGGAGACCAGAATGAATGGTCAGTCCCGATTAATACTGAGCACTACGCACTAGTTGTTAAGAAGTTTTGGGCAGATGAAAAGATGTTGTGAGGGATGAACAGCAGTTTCAACAGGATGAGACAACGCCCCACACTTCAAATGACTCGTTGGAATGGCTGCAGGGACACTTTGGTGATAGTCTCATCAGTAGGAGGTGTGATTCTGAATGAGCTTCACACTCACAAGACCTTAAACCCCAAGATTTTTATCTGTGGGGTTATCTCAAAGACAATGTCTATCAGAACCATCCCAAGACTATTCCTGAACAGAAGAGGGCCATCACTAATTTTTTTAATCCTTTAGACCAATAATCTGCCAAATAATATACTGGAAACAGACAGCAATGCTAACCTTACAACAATCCATCTCTAACTGGGAAAATATGACAGTCTTTTTTTTAGGTAACAACCTTTTGAAAAAGGGATGATAATATAAGTAATGCTTAAAAGACTGTCCAGAGTATGAGGCTGTTACCATCGAACAAGCTGATGCAGTTATCAAGAACCCAAAGAGACCAATATTCTAGCTTTTGAAGACTTAAGAATAAGAAATAATGTAAACTACTTTACGCTTTAAAAGGAACTAAAATGTCTAGAACAACATAATCTAACCAAGATAACCATCTACAAGTGACTCCTTTGTTTTCATTCAATCGTAGTTTGACTTATCAAGTCTGTATCTAAAACAGCATCATCATTTTCTACCTCTTCTTATTTTACATTAAGGAACTCTCTGTACTGTATATTATATCATTAACCTTTTACTGATATCAAAAAAGCTATTCTCTAGAACCCTAGAAATATCCTGTACAGAATATCATTCAAATTAAACCCTGATTTGATAAAACACACACTTTGAATCCTTCACAGCTTAAGGAAAGGTGAATCTTCAAACTTGAATACTAAAAGATATAAAAGATAAAAAACTAAGTTACCTAACAAATCAGGATAACAACATTCAATTGTTTATGTTCCACTATTTCTAAATCAGTTCACATCAAGTGAAGATAAAAGTGAAGTTTATCTGAAAAGTTTTTCTCATCTCAGAATTTAACAGTTAAACAAAGCACAGTTTCAAACAAGACATTTTTGATAGAGTTGGTTCATGATCAAGCCAAATTAGAAAGACAATACAGTAATGGAAAACCAATTGAAGTGGTTAGACGGACAGGAAGTCATTAAGCGATAGCTATGAAAGAAGATTAATTGAATCATTAAGTAATATTTCAAAAACAGACTAACTTAGATTCAAGTGGAGGACTTGAATGTAGTCATCAGGAATTCCTGTATCTGTACTTGTATAAAAGTATACAGAAGTTTTGCAGTAATATTAAATGACTGCATCTTCAACAGGAAGAAGACTAAGAGGCCAGTAAAACTAAATAGAAGGAAAATGAGGCACACTGTTGCAACAGACCTTGGCAATGGGTCACATTGAGAGCCTGTAAGTTAACCAAGGAAAAGCTTGAGCACAATTCTCAAAGGTTCAGGTTTAAGGGTTTGTTATGAGTTGAACCTTCTCGCAGTGGAACCTCCACGAGACAAGCAAGAGAGGCTGCTTCAATCATCTTCAACAATATCAAAGTTTTTTCTCACCCAAAAGAATTTTCTGTCTTTTTCCACGCACACACACACAATCTCTCTCTCTCTCTCTCTCTCTCTCACACACACATGTGCACACACACACACTCTCTCTCTCTCTCTCTCTCTCTCTCTCACACACACTCTCTCTCTCTCTCTCACACACACACAAACACACACACATTTACTGTGCTTAAAACTGTGGTTTGCCTAAACTGTACATCTAAATACAAAACAAAATAGTTTTCTGAGACCAAATGCTAAATCCCTAAACTAAACTTAACTCTAAAACACCACTGACAGAATCATATCCATTTACTCCAGAGGCAATACACTGCAATGCTTCAAGTCTCGGTACTGACTAAATATCCTTACATTGTATAGACTGAGTCACATGACTGAGAGAACACAACCTATGAGAGACTGTCGAGAGAAGGTCTCTAACCAGAAGGCATTGCCTCGAGAGTAAATGTGTAACAACATACCATCATTTTACAGAAGGTCTTCACAGATGACTACCTTCACATCTTACTAATACCAACAGTGACAGACCAGTCAGGAAATAGGAGAGCTGGTTGAGAGCTTAGGAGGTTGAGTCAATAGTCAGTTTAGCTCATAAATAATTCTAATAACAAAATTTGATGCTCAAAAAGAATAAATTGTTTGACATTTAAGTTACAGAGGCTCCTAAGTCCTCATAGGATTGGCCAGGAGAATTTGTGACTAAAAATAATCTTAATTTGAAATATAATTCTTTAGAAATCTATTGAAATAAGAGGAATATTATAGCAAAATTCCTTAAACGGACTCATCAACAAACAATCACTGAAAAACATTTGATAAATTCAAAGTTCTAATGATTTCTCAAAATCAATTTCCTCAATGCTTCCCTTCCAATACCTTAGATCACATACCCCAACATTAATGCTGATAATATTAAAATATTCAACTTATTCAATTTTGCATGAGATTTTCAAAGTCAAAACTTGATGAAGGACTTCTGAGTCACTTCCAGAATCACTGAAAACATCAGAGGGGAATTACTTTTACAGATCTAAAATGTCAAAACTCTCGATTTGAAAACTGGAGTATTGTTGGAAAAGAAATATGAACTTTTTCATTCAATGAATTCTACTAAATCCAACTGAGAAATCCATAGAAATTGAATTGATGTATCAACGCCTCAAATTGTACGGGAAAATATTTTCTATAGGTTCAAGGCATCTAAGCATTTATCAATGGATTTTTTAAGTTGCATAACAGCCCTCCAAACTTGGTCAAATAAATTTATAGTATAATTAATGGATATCACAATCTCTCACATTATAAACTCAATACTATAGGTTTTTTTTAATCTGACCTCTCTTTGGGAAACGATAACTATTGCTTCATCCGCAGAGAATTGAAGCCTTACTGGGAAAGCTGATATGAACCTGATACGGCAGCTTTAGTTACAGCCTCACTGGAGTCCAGAAGTTTTGTACCCTCTGGCAAAAATACCCACACAGACATTACTTCCAAAGTCAATATGTATGAAACTGTATTAAAATATCATTAACTTTAAAATAAACCTGTAAATGGGGGCACTGAACCCTTAATTTGGAAAACATCTGTAATCCTGACTGGTCTGACACCATTGCTGTGTAAAAGTTAAGACTTTTGTAAGTATTTTAAAATGTCCAGATGTAAAATGAATCAAACTACACTAAGAACTAATTATATGTGGCTGAGATGGAGTGGTCTGGCTGGAATGTTCTGGAATCCTGGTGCCACAGACAGAGGATGTTAAGGCACCAAATTTCCATCAGTCATGGAAAAATCTGATTTAAAGATTGTTTGTGGTGACAATCCAGAAACAGGATTCACTTCCTGTAAGAGAAAATAAATACATGAATAAAACACTCTTTTGGGTTAGTTACAATAATCAATGGCAGACAGATTTTCAGAAAGGCTTAAGGATTAATTGGAAAATGGTCTAGACTATTAATAAAAAGCTTCAACATTTACTATCGTTAACATATTTATCACTTTTTCATTATTACTACCCTGGCTACAACCCTAATTGGAAAAGCAGGATGCTACAAGCCAAGGGCTCCAACAGGAAAGTAAACAAGTGAAGAATAGAAATGGAGAAGTGTTCAATATACTATAAATGATATATAACAAGAAGCGTGATAAATTATATTAAGACCAGTAACAACATTAAAATGACAAATTCGTGGATAATTTGTATTTTTCATAAATATACAAACCTTAGCTATTTAATAGGGGTATTACTTTCGACGTAGCTGAAAGGACGAGCCATTAATTTTCAACGAGGGTTAACTACCCATACCGCTAGTTAGCGGGGGTAGGGGAGGGTAGCTTGCTACCGCCTCCCGTTACACACCTGTGATTGAGCTCACTTTGCTTGGAGGTAGGACTTCAAGGGGGATAGAGCAGGCGGGCAAGTTTGATTGAATAGCTAAGGTTTGTATAGTTAGGAAAAATTCAAATCATCTACGAATTTCTTATTTGTTCCGTAACTGGAATACAAACCTCTCTATTTAATAGGGGTGACTCACAAATTAGGTAGGGTGGACATCCCAGCCAATCTGGCTTTTGGCTTTACCCGGGGGCGCCTTATCTGAGTATGTCAGTACTAAAAAATTACGAGTCCCTGCACCTCGCTAAAACCTTGCTACGCAAGGTCCGCGGCTTACACAAGCTGTGTGTTGAGGTATATAGAAGTGTGAATGTCCAGGTAAAGTTATTCCGAGTTTTTTTAGAAGAAAATACTGTGTAACTAGAACTTTCCCAATACCACCTCGTCAGGGTATGGGGACGCAACAGTATTTCTGGGGCGGCCTGTGACGGCCGGTGAGAAAGGTCCTTCCTTATACCTTTCCTAATATAAATCTTCCAAATATACTAGAGAAAGATAAAAGCATGGAATGCAGAGGTTACAACCCTCGCGCGAACACCTTGTAGGTGTCGTGTATTAAACAAAGGCGTGTGAAAAACCACTATTCACAGGTTGTCTTCCATTTAGATAATCCCTTCATCAATGGGGAGGGCCGTGACAGGCCCTAGAGAACATAGTTGAAATCCCCAACGACACCTACCACACGCGCCCTCTAGGACATCCTTCTGATTTTGGACTTGCAAACAAGTCGAGTTTTTTGGGCACAGTGTTTTTTCGAAGAGTTTCTCGTTATTTCAACATGACTGACGTTGCTACTTCACCCTTACCAATGTTAAGTACCATAGTTTGTGTTGGCAGCTTTTGGCAGTACCGAGCATTTGTTCTGTTTCCAATATGGTGGTTTTTAGTTTTGGAAGCGATTGTCCTGCCGAGGTATCGGCAGCCATTTTGGGTTATGTTCGCTTCGGTAAATTTTCTAGTTATTTTTGCCCATCTGGTACTCTGTCAGCTAGGTTATATCACTTACGTTTTATGGCCTTTTGTGTTATCATTAATTATTATTAGTTTTTACTATGGTATTTATTTGCTTGCAAGTCCAATTTGGACCTACGAAGAATAGCGATTTAAAGAATAGCGGTTTAAAGTATAGCGATTTAAAGTTTAGCTATTTAGTCTGTTAGTTTGTACTCGCCTCAGGAGGGTTCGATTTAGACTATATCCTTGTTTATTTGTTACGTTGTCGTTAATCTTCGTTCTTGGTTATTACAATTACTAAGGAAAAGCAATCAATTTTATTAATTTTCTTATTTTATTGTGTGATGTTAGTTTTTTATTATGTAACCTTGAGAGCGAAAGCATAGAGTGCTCGTTTCCTGTTCTACAGATATGAGTTATCCCTTCTCTCGTTTTCTTTGTTAGCTTGAGTAAGAGAGGTGAATTTCCCGTTCTCCGTTTTTATACGATCACGAGTTATTCAGGCCTCCTCTTAGTATCAGAGTTGATGATAGTACGTTTAATATTATAAACGTTTCATTGATGTGGTTACTGTTAATATAGCTAACACTATTAATAGGTACGTTAGTGTATGAGTCATTAATTAGTCTTGATACTAGGTACACAAGGGAGCATGGTTTACCTGGAGTGGTTTGAGGTCAGCTGTGCAGAGAACCCAGGATGCTGCTTTCCCCGAGAGAGGGGAGGATGAAGAAAAGAATAAGAGCCAGTCAAACCTTTTCATTCACGCAGACTAAAACCGGGTAACAATGCCCTCAACCTTCTGCTACTTGTCCAATAAGGAGCTTGAGGTCTTAAACCAGCTGTTGTGCAGCCACCACAGGACTGATAGAGAATGTATCGAGTCTCCTGTGGGTCACGTCTTGCAGGTAGTGGGATGTGAATGTGGTCTGACAATTCCAAATCCCAGCTTGAAGAACCTGACTCACTGAGAAGTTTCTCTTGAATGCCAGAGATGTAGCTATGCCCTTGACATCATGAGCTCTGTGGTGACGTGAAGGAAGAGGGTCTGGATTCAATGCAAGGTCTATGACCTTGCGAATCCATGCTGAGATGGTGTTCTTGGTGACCTCCTCTTGGTCCTTCCTGTGCTGACAAAAAGTGCAGGCACACGGGGACGGGCTGCGGCTGTTCTCTTAAGAAATAGCCTCAAACTCCTCACTGGGCATAGTAAGAGATGGTCTGGGTCATCTGTTACGGAACAGAGACTAGAAATCCGGAAGGAGTCGAATTGTGGATCCGCTACTCCCGGGTTCTGAGTCTTAGCAATAAACTTAAGGACGAAGCTGAATGTTACCTCTCCCCATCTCCTTGAATGGGCAATGTCGTATGAGAGACCATGAAGTTCACTGACTCGTTTGACCAAAGCCAAAGCTAGCAGGAAAACCGTCTTCCAAGTCAGGTGGCGATCGGTTGCCTGGCGTAATAGTTCATAGGGAGGTCTCTTAAGAGACCTGAGAACTCGAACTACGTTTCATGGGGGAGGTCTCACTTCTGACTGAGGACAGGTAAGTTCATAACTCCGTATGAGTAAGGAAAGTTCTAGCGATGAAGGAATGTCCATTCCTTTCAGTCTAAAGGCGAGGATTAAGGCTGAGCGATAGCCTTTTACTGCCGAGACTGACAGGCGCATTTCTTCACGCAAATACACGAGGAACGCCGCTATTACTGGAATAGTGGCATCGAGAGGAGATACCCCTTCCACGACACCAACCACAGAAGACTTTCAACTTTGCCTGGTAGACTGCTGCTGATGACTTGCGCAGGTGTCCATTACCCTCTAGTCACAACTTGTTGCAAAAATCCTCTCCGAGAGAGGAGATGCTGGATAGTCTCCAGGCGTGAAGTCGTAGCGAAGCTACGGCTTTGTGGAATATGTTGGCATGTGGATATTTGAGTAGATTGTGTTGTGGAGGGAATTCTCTTGGGGGCTCCGTTAGAAGCTGCATGTCTGTAAACCGTTCTGCGTGATGCCATAGCGGAGCTATGAGGGTCATTGAAAGATTGACCAATGTTCTGGCCTTGTTGAGTACCCTCCTCATTAGACAGAACGGGGGAAAGGCGTAAACGCGATGTTGTCCCACCGTTGTTGGAATGCATCTTACCAGAGAGCCTTGGGGTCTGGGACTGGGGAACAATACAGCGGGAGCCTGAAGTTCAGGGCCGTTGCAAAGAAGTCTACAGTCGGAGAACCCCACAAAGTCAGGACTTTGTTGACTATTAGATGATCAAAAGACCACTCGGTACTCACTATCCGAGATGCTCTGTTCAGGTTGTCGGCGAGCACATTCCTTTTGCACGGAATGAAGTGTGCCGACAGTGGTATCGAGTGGATTTTGGCCCATCTCAGTATCTCTACTCTCTAGATGGGATAGATGCTGCGAAAAAGTACCTCCTTGCTTGTTGATGTAAGCCACTACTGTGGTGTTGTCGCTCATCACCACCGGTGAGTGGCCCGCCAGCAACTGTTGGAACTGTTGAAGGGCCAAAAAGACGGCCTTCATCTCTAGGAGATTTATGTGGAGGTACTCTTCTGACTCTAACCAGAGGCCTGAGGTCATGTGGTGCAGCACGTGAGTCCCCCACCCTTTTTATTGAAGCATCTGAGAACAGCATCAAATCCGGGGGGAGGATGAGAAGATCCACTCCCTTTCGTAGGTTCTCGTCTGTCACCCACCACTGGAGGTCCGTCACTTCCGCTGATCCCATGGGGATCCGGATGTCCGGGGAATCGCGAGTCTGATTCTACCGGCACTTGAGTTGCCACTGGAGGGATCTCATCCTGAGGCGACCATTGGGAACTAGGCGGGTCAGGGTTGAAAGGTGACTGATAAGAAGTAACCATGTTTGGGCTGGAAGTTCTCGTCAGAGAAAAGGTCTTGCGACATTTCTCAGCCTTGTTATCCTGTCATCTGATTGGAAGGCTTTGTGGAGATTGGTGTCTATAATAATGCCTAGGTATACCAGTCTCTGTGTAGGAAGCAGGGATGACTTCTCGAGATTTACCATGATCCCCAGATCTTGGCAAAGTCTCAGAAGTTTGTCTCGGTGTTGAAGAAGGGTTGACACCGAGTCTGCTAGGATTAGCCAGTCTTCCAGATAAAGGAGGAGACAGATGCCAATCCTGTGTGCCCAAGATGACACTAGGGCAAACACTCTGGTGAAAATTTGAGGTGCTGTGGAAAGACCGAAGCTCAGCACCTTGAACTGGTATTTCCTGTTGTCTAGGTTGAATCTTAAGAACTTCCTAGAAGATGGATGGACTGGGATCTGGAAGTACGCGTCCTTTAGGTCCAGTGTACACATAAAGTCCTGAGGTATTACCGCTAGACTGACCGTGTCTGCCGTCTCCATGCTGAACGGAGTTTGTTCGACAAACTTGTTCAGGGCTGAGAGGTCGATGACTGGTCTCCAGCCTCCAGACGCCTTTCTTACAAGAAAGAGTTGACTGAAGAAGCCTGGGGACCCGTCGAGGACCACTTGGAGAGCACCCTTCTTCAACAGGGTCTGGATTTCTGCCCGAAGGGCCTGCCCCCTTGCCGATCCCATGGAAAGGGAGTCTATTGACACTGGATTCCTGGTCAGGGGAGGTAGAGATGCTATGAACGGGACGCAATATCCTAGACGAATCACGGAGATTGTCCAGTAATCGGGCCCGAGTTGCTTCCACCTGTCTGAGCAACTTTGTAGGCATTCTCACACTGGTGGAGACGCAGGGAGAGTGCCTATCTTAGCGTTTGCGGCCTCGGCCGCTCCCTCTAGGATTCTTTCCTCCCCTGAGGGACTTTTTGCCTTTCATGTCCTTGACAGGAAAGGGCTTATTAGACACTGTTGTCTTCACTGCTGGTTTTGTCTTCATGGTCTTGGTTGGACGGAACAGCTGAGGTGCTGGAGGTTTATAGGGCTTGGATGTCAAAGCCCTATGGAGGAGGGAGTCTCGATGAGACTTCCTCCACCTCTCAATAGCAAGTTCCACATCCTTAGGCTCAAACAGGTGGGGCCCCTCTAGGGGGGAATGTCTGAGCCTATTTATCTCAACGCTGGGGACCTGTTGGTGGAACCTCTCAGACACTGTATCTCGACGTTTTAAGATGGTGGTCACCCACCAGTTCGAAACTTGGTGGGCGTAAAACTCGATCGTGGGAGTGCCTGATAGGAGAAAGGTCTCCATTGCCTTCCTGGTACGCTCCTTGGAGAAATCCTCGTATCGTACCAGGATTCCCAAGCCCCCTAACCAGATGTCCAGCCACGAAGTAGCTTGCATCGCATACTTAGTGACCTTTTCCTGGTTAAGGATTTCGGCCACTAAGAACAAGACCTGCAGGCTGGAGAATCTCTCAAGAGGGACTCCCCTGGTTAGCTCTTCCAGGGAGCTGAACTGGGCTCCTCCAGGATCTCTAAGTACCTCCTCTGCTGTACACGAGGTGGTAGGAGGAGCTTGTTCGTAGAGCCGGCACGGTTGGAGGAGGCAAACTCGGAGGGCTGTTGGGCAATCTTATCCCTGGTACTCTTCAACCCCTGAGACCAGGGCAAGGGTGCACTGGTCTTTGGGGGTTTCTGAGTGCCGAAGACACGATCTAAGACCGTGTCTTTGCCCTCTTGAGGGGGTATCTCTGGGTTGGAAAACCCATTGAGAACCCTCATTAGAATCAGAACCTGCCAGAATGCATGTTCTGACTCTTGTTGCTCTCCTCCTGATGTTGGACTCGCAACGAAGTCTCCTTCTGTCCCCAAGAGCTATTCTTCAGGTGAGTCGTGGACATTCCTCGAGTGGCTGGCTGTCTCCGTTCTTGTAGTCCAGGTGGAGGACTTTGGCAGAGTCTTGGAGTCTTTGGACTCCTTCTGAGGAAGGAGGTAAGACTCCAACATCGAAGGCCTGAGTGTTGTGTCCCTCCTGATCTCTGACTGAGGGGAACTCTCTACGTGAAGGGAGATTTCCTCCAACGGTGGAATGGAGGAGTGCCTCTCCTCACACGATTCCCTTGGTGAAGGATGGTCTTCATCAGACAGGAGGGGAGAGTATCCCTGGGAAGATACTGGAGGGACTAGCCTTGATGGTCTGCACGGAGTCAGCTTCACAATCGGGGAAGTGACCGCGTCGGAAACTCCTCTTTTCCTCTTCAAAGGGGTAGAGGAGTCCATGGTTCCGTATCGTGAGTCCAGAGCTATAGGCTGCTCTGACGAGCGGCCGGACAGGACAGGCTTGAATGCCTGTGTTACAGTTATGACTAGGGCACTGAACCAAGGCTGTGGACTGACTGATCCCATGAAGGGAAAGGGATGTAAAGTTCCCTACGAGGAGTCACAGTAATAGGTGGGTCCGCCTTAGATGGCAGTTTAGGGATCCTGAACCCCTCTGCTGGTGCCTGTTTCCCTTCTCCAGCAGGGCAAGCTGCAATGCGTTGGCAGGTAGGGGAATGAGGCAATGGTTACCTTGCCGGGTGTAGTTCCTGCGCGCGTGCCTGTTGGCGCAAGCACGTGAGAATATTGGCGCGGGCGAAAATTGGCGCGCAGGCGAGAGCTGGCGCGCAGGCAAGAGCTGGCGCGCAGGCAAGAGCTGGCGCGCAGGCGAGAGCTGGCGCGCAGGCGAGAGCTGGCGCGCTGGCGAGTGTTGGCGCGTGCGCATGTCTTGGTGCGTGCGCGCGGGAGAGACCTGGCTCGCGAGAGCATGGATGTTTAGGAGAGCACTGGCGCGCAGGTTAGCGCTGGATTGTGCGTGTTGGTTGCACGCACGTAGGCGTGTGATGCAGCGTGCGCGCAGGAGTGATGGCACTTCGGTGAGTGCTGGCGTGCAGGAGTGATGGCACGTCGGTGAGTGCTGGCGCGCAGGAGTGATGGCACGTCAGTGAGTGCTGGTGCTCAGGAGAATATTGGCGCGCTGGAACTCATTGACGTGCAGGTGAGTGCTGGCGCGAGAAAGCGCACTACTGCTCAGGAGACAATTTGCGTGCAGGAGAGGGCTGGCGCACAGGAGAGGAATGGCGCGCAGGAGAGAGCTGACACGTAGGTGCGTGTTGACGCGCCGGAGATCGTGGGTGCATAGGAGATTGTTGACGCGCAGGAGATCGTGGGCGCGTAGGAGGGCGCAAGCGCGCAGGAGGGCGCTGCTGCGTGGGTGACCCTGAGCGTGTGACCGCAGGATGCGCAGGCGAACGTGGGAGCATGGAGTGCAGGAGAGCGTAGGCGCATGATGTTGCTGCCGTCCATGAGGGTGAGCAGGTGAAGGGGCGCGCCGAAGCGCTGCAGAGTGCTGATGGGCAGGCTGTGCATAATGAGTTGCTGGTGAGCTCTGGTGTCCTGTATGTTGGCGAGCTGAAGGGTGATGGCGCGCAGCTGCACACTTTGGTAGAGCCTCAAGAGGCTTTACCTGAGACAGGAATGGTGATGGAAGGTCGGCAGGTCTGAAGGGTGGATGGTCAGGTGATGGGATGTGCCCTTTGCAAGGGCGAGCATCCACCGATGGGGATCGCGAACGATCCGCAGAGAGGCCCAGGACCGAAGTCACAGGACTAGTAGCAGAGCAGTGACGATCGATGGTCGGCTGCGACGAAGCAGACGAACCAGAGAGTGGAGGGCGAGCTTTCCAACGAAGCCCCCCTCTGAGGGCCGTTGGATAGCAAGCTGACCGTGCGTCGCAGCAGTCCTCTGAAGTGAACTCCCACGAGGGGGAGAAACACTCGCAGGAGAGACAGATGTTGGACTTAGTTTCCCCCTCAAAGGATGTTCAGGAACGGGGGAAACTAAGTTGGCAGCAGCCGCTGGGAGGAGTCGGATGACATTAAGTGTGACACCTCTGACACTACAACATGGACGAGGGCCAGAGGATCTACCTCTAATGGCAATGATGAATGCTGAACAGAAGCATCCATTCGGATGAACTGCAGCAAAGCTTCCTCGGAGGGCGGACCCGTGAGCCCCAAGGAAGACCAAATCTGCAACAAAGGGGTTAGTGACAAGGCCTCACCAGGGGGGAGAGGTGGGGCTGCTTCGCTAGGGGAAGCAACACCATCTCTCGAGGACTGGGGATGGCCGACATTAACTTGGTCTACCCTACTACTTGACGGTCTCTCGTAAGAGGCTGAACGAGTAGGAGCTTCGGAGGAGGGTCAGGAGACGGAAGGAGAGGCCTTGGGTTTTCCGGACTTCTTTCACAGTCGCCCAAACCTCTCCCACTAGGAGGAAGACCACTCCCTACACTCATTACACTTAGTTACACTATCACACCGTTGACTTCTGCATATAGGACAAAGGGTGTGAGGATCGGTTTCCACTGCCGACATAAACGTTCCAAAAGGGTGGCTGGAGAGTCCAGGGCATGGTCACAGAAGTCAACTTCACAACACACACTAGAGAAAAGAAAAAGCAAAAAGATAGATTAATGGCTGCCAATATACGGAGAGGATGAAGAGCGGCAACGTCCGTTCACCATCCAAGCCGAAAACAAAGTGAGCTCAATCACGGGTGTGTGAGGCTATATCCCCGCTAACTAATGGTATGGGTAGTTAACCCTCGCTAAATTTTAATGGCTCGTCATTTCACCTTTGCCGAAAGTAATATCCCTATTATATAGCGTAGTTTGTATTCCAGTTACGGAACAAAGATCAGTCATACATAAACTATGAAACAAGACTTATTTCAACTTGTTCAACAGAACATCACTTGCAAACAAGTTTGAGTCTTTAAGATTTCTATTTCTTATATCACAAAATATCTTGGCTGAAAGTCTCTTGTAGATTACCAGAGTGGATTAGAATTGGAAAACTCACCTGGTACTTGCAGGATTTGCTAAGGGTTCCTAAAGCATTTTGGCTAGCAGTCTTTCTTCCTAACTAAGCAGGTGCCATAGGATGAACTGTGCAGATGATACAAGGAGGGACTTCTTCATTTCACAAAACCTGTAAGATGAAAACCATTTAAACACATTTCACAATGCAGTTGTGTTTTCATTGTAAAATATAATGTGAACAAGGTTTCACAGGTTGGCCATAAGAGAACTCCTAAGTTTTCTAACTCAGTGATCTGGTTAAACTTCTTAACCAAAAGGCTTTGACAAATAAGAAAAAGATTCTTTACTCTGATGAAGTGTCTGAAAGAGTTACTTTTAGGAGCTAACATAAGAAGCTATTACTTTCATAACAGCATTATTGTCTTGACATAGTTTAGCAAGATCATCAAATCCAACTCCAAGATTTCTAAATATCTAGACTTATAAGCTGGACCTACAGGATGGACAGTTGAGACAGGAAGACAGTAAACGGACAGATAGACCAGGACGTAGAGCACAGGACTTTGAGGGAATCCCCATTCAAAGAAATGGTAGACAAGATACTAAGACATCTCAAGTCATTTCAGGAATATTATATAAGCAGTTCTAAAAGTCCACTTTCAATCCTTCGACTCAAATCTTTCACTGTTCTCTATCATTAACTTTTCCTTTTTCTACTTTCTCCAAGTGAACATCCTTTCATTTCATGAAATAGAGTACATTCAAAGTACTGTACTGTACTATTGAGTACACTCCCTTCATTATTTTTTCATTCAAATATCTTGTGTGTTAGTTACAGTACAACAAGAATCATCACTTGAAAAACACTATCTATAAACTCTTGTACTTCTCCCATCACCTTCTTTAGCAGACAGCCATTTTCCATTCTCTCAACATGGCCAAAGCACCTCAACACATTCAATCCACTCTAGCTGCTAACTCATTTCTTACACCCTTTCTCACCCTCACTGCTTACTATTATTGTACTTTGGTAAACACCCATATCACAGAAATTACTATAAGCTAGCATGAGAGAATTCCACTTAAAATAACACTGTGCAACCCTAAGAATATATGTAAATATATGTAAACTTTGTAATTCTGGTGTTAGGAGCAATGTCTCACCCTCATTTCTCATTCACTAAGTGATCAGTAAATCAGATTTGTTGCTCAATATTGTTTCTAATTAACCTGAACCTTTGAGTTTTAAAATTCCTAAGGACAGAACTCTGGAACTATTGGAGTTTTTAGTGGTTAGCAACAATAAGATTATTAGCTGATATTGATAAAGTAGGGTAAAAGAGCTCCTTTAGATTAAGAAATGGAGTCATTGCAATCCTCAATAGAGATCTTGAGAATAGCAGCAAATCAGACTTGGTGTTGGACTCCACAAAAGTAGTATCAGTTCAGGCTAGAAAATGTTCATTGCATAGGTTCACTGTATGTACTGTACTATGTTTACATGCTTAGATACTGTAAGTGTCTGATAATACTTAGCATTAGATTTGAGTTCCTCTTTTTCTATTTTTCCACATCACTGGAAACTACATCAGACAATTAGGTCTTGTTCCCACTGCTTCCCGTATCCACAGAGATGATGGTATTGGTGACACATCCCCTAGATCTTCTGTTCCACCATATCTGGGATACGGGTTTTCTCTCCTGTTGCTAAAGAGATCTGAAATCTTCATCCTTTAGATGAGATCCTTTTCTCAATTAAGGTATTCCCTTTGGCCATTTTCCAACCACTCTCTTCCAACAATAAACAAGAATTGGCACAATTCAATTTTCAATTTCCTTTTTGCAGAATATCAGCATCTTTAGGCTGCAATACACTATCATACTACTCAGGCTTTTCATCCTCCCACCACTGCTGGAATGCTGTGATCTTGATACAGAAACTTGGGGCGTTAAGAGCTAAACACCAATACCTTTATCTGATGCATATCACTGATTAAGAGCATACTGTATACATTTCTCTGTTATTCATATCCATTTGCTCTTTAACCTCTAAGTGCTGTCACGTAGTCACTACTTGAAACCTCTGTTTGGGGTCCTGTGAACGACCTCTGCCTCCTGGTTCGCCTGGGAATGCATGCTGCCTTAGCTTCCACCGTCCACAGGATTCTGTTGCCTTCTCAATCTGTTGAAAAAAGGGCTTTTTGTTGTCACTTCATTGTTCTTACAGATTGTGTGGGAAAGCTACGGCAAGGAGACAAATGGCATCCGGATGAACATTCGGGTGGTAACAGAACGGACTAGTACCTCGACACCCCTGAGAAAGGTGGCACCTGCCCACGGACGCCATAACCACGTCTTACGGTGTGCCACACCTAATCGCCAGTCGGGATAGAGCCATTGTCAGCGTAAAAGGGCTTTTGTGTTGCTCTGTTGTCCAAGGATTCATAGATAAGGACTTTGTGTCAAATTATACTTTGTCCTCAAATAGAAAGTTAAAGTGTGAAAACAATTTAAATAGACTTCATCTCCTCGTTGTATGCTCGCCCAAGAAAATTATGATGGAATGTTTTTAATGTAAAAGAGCACTTATCACTTTGATAATAAAGAGGCTTTCCAGAATTTTCATTTACTTAGAAAAATATGAAGTGCTCAAGAAAAATTGCAGATTAATCTCTGTCTTATCCCGTTTCTTGAACTTTATTTTTAATTTAATTTGTCTGTAACTTGACAGTGCAAACTATTCAGAACAAATTAGCTTTGCAAGCAACTAGCCTTTTAGGGTCACCCAAAGGAAAGTCTCTTGATTCTGAAGAACAGTTGTGATAACAAGTTATACAAACCTGAGTCATTTCTATGGGTTTACTCCTAAGTTATTTTGCTAAGACCAGAAAGAAAAAAAAACACATAACTGGTAGTAGGTTGGCCAGGGCACCAGCCGCCTGTTGGGATACTACCGCTAGAGAGTTATGGGGTCCTATGACTGGCCAGACAGTACTACATTGGATCCTTCTTTCTGGTTACAGTTCTTTCCCTTTGCCTACACATACACCGAATAGTCTGGCCTATTCTTTACAGATTCTCCTCTGTCCTCATACACCTGACAACACTACCAACAATGCTTCTTCACCCAAGGGGTTCACTACTGCACTGCAATTGTTCAGTTATTACTTTCCTCTTGGTAAGGGTAGAAGAGACTCTTTAGCTATGGTAAGCAGCTCTTCTAGGAGAAGGACACTCCAAAATCAAACCATTGATCTCTAGTCTTGGATTGTGCCATAGCCTCTGTACCATGATCTTCCACTGTCTTGGGTTAGAGTTCTCTTGCTTGAGGGTACACTCAGGCACACTGCTCTATCTAATTTCTCTTCCTGTTGTTTTGTTAAAGTTTTTATAATTTATATAGGAAATATTCCTCCTGGCTAGTACAGTGGTAACGTGTTTGCCTAGCATTTCGCATGGCAAGAGATCGATCCACGCCCAGGGCCGTGAGTTTAAGCTGTTTACTGGGGAGGCTACCGCTGTGGTAGGGCACCACAGTGGGGGGTTGGGCTTGCCCGGCTGATGTTCTGGTGAGCATCTATTCTGATGGAACCGGAACTGAAACCAGTCACCTTTAACCTTTTAATGTTGTTACTGTTCTTAATATTTTATTTTTCCTTGTTTCCTTTCCTCACTGGGCTATTTTCCCTGTTGGAGCCCGTGGGCTTATAGCATCTTGCTTTTCCAACTAGGGTTGTAGCTTAGCAAAAAACAATAATAATAATAATAATCATGAATGGTTACCGAGCCTCTCAAGAGGTAGCGTACTTATACCTCTGAGAGGCCATCACTCTCCTTATGGTCAGACTTGTAGGGTGTATGAGGTGAGACATTTTTTTGATGTGGGAGTCTTCCTCAGGTAGGAGGAAGTCATTGTCGTTGGACTGGTCTCTACCTGGTCTCACAAAAATGAGAGAAAAATGACAAATATATGACAAACAGACTGACATGGGTTCCTTCGGTGAAGACAATAACAGGTGATGACTGGAATTTTATGAAGAAGGAATTAAAGAAAGGCAGCATTACACGATCACACCCTTCAATGCGGAGAATAACCGATGATATCGCAAAAGGTCGAGCATGGCTTAGATCAGCTGTTGTGCTGCAACAATGGGACCCATAGAAAAGGTATCCACCGATCTATGGGTACAGTCCTTTAGGTAGTGGCCTGTAAAGGTAGTCTGTCCCTTCAAGACTCCTGCACTTAGAACCTGTACCACTAAATAGTTCTTGCGCAATGCTGGGGTTGCAGCAAGACCACGAATGTCATGAACTCGGGAGGTGGGGGGGAACCCAGCGGAACTTCTCCTGATGATTTTTTAGGCTTTGAGGATAAGAGGTAGTGGAACCTATAAGAGACTGTGTTCTTAAAAATCTTTTTGGTGCATCCTGTGCTCAAACAGATTAGAGATCTTCGATCGACCAAGAGCCGACGGTAAAAGTTAAATCTGGTGTCATTTATGGCCCGATTTTGAGTTTTAGCCACAAATTCTGGAACAAAGAAAAAAAAGACAGGTTTTTCCAACCCTTGGAATGTGATATGTGGTAGTACAAGACATGCAGTTTGCTCACTCCTTTGGCTGGTGGAATTTCTTCATTTAACTTAATGGTAAATTGCTTAACAATTAGTGGACTGGATAAAAGAATTGGATTTGATCCCATCAAGATGTTAAGGCAACCACTCATAATTGAGAGAATGTTTAGGATCGAGTGTGCATACATAGGTGTGTAAAGTAAGCGTAAACAAAGGAGGAGGAGTTGTGTTTACGATCGAGACAACTACGATGATTCGAGAGGGGAGAGGTGTTGCTCCCTTTATTATCATCATAAAGTCTAATCTCTCCCTTGTAAAAGGTATGAAATTGTGTAAGTTATAATGTACGTGTTTTCATAACACTTAATATCTTGAAATAACAACAAATGATCAAGTCTTGTTATGATGATGTTACATGAATTGATAATTGCTCAATGCTAAGTTTGCATGTGATGGGAATTGTGCCACCAACAGTAAGTCAAGATTCTTGAGTTGCCAGGCTAACTGTGCAGTGTAACCAGTAGGTTAGGTAGGAGTACAGCACAGTATACCTTAGACTACGAATTGCATGTTGTTTGACATAGGATCGTTGTCCCAAAGGAAGTTTCTGCATTACAGAGCACCAGTTTTGGATGGAGTACCTGTTAAGGTCACTTCATCGCGTATCCAACTACAGCACTGTTCAAGAACTAAAAGAATTAAGAAGAAACTGTGGGGATCAGCCTTTCCCTCTACCTCAACTATAAATATGAAGATTCATCCGTCTCCAACGTCACGTACCAGTTTAAATTCAATAGCAGGGTTTGAAGTGGCCTAATTGGTAACGTCCTTGCCTGGAAATCACCAGACGGAGGTTCAATTCCTGCTCAAACTTGTTAGTTCCCTTAGTGGCTACAACCTCACTATCTTTGTGAGCTAAGGATGGGGGTTTGCGGAAACCTATAGGTCTATCTGCAGAGTTATCAGCAGCCATTGCCTGGCCCTCCCTGGTCTAAGCTTGGGTGGAAAAGGGGTTTGGGCACTGATCATATGTATATATGGTCAGTCTTTAGGGCATTGTCCTGCTTGCTAGCGCAATGTCACTGTCCCTTCCTCCGCCATTCTTTTAATCTTTTAAACCAAGCTTATGAAGTACACTATTAACATTATTACTTGTTAAGCTATTATTTTAGTTGGAACAGCAGGATGCTATAAAGGCAAGGGCTCCAACAAGGAAAAATAGCCCAGTGAGAAGAGGAAATAAATAAATTACAAAAGATTTAATGAAAAATTAAAGTATTTTAAGAACAACACCAACATTAAAATAGATCTTTCATAAATAAAGTATAAAAAGAGATTTATGCCAAGGTTTGGATTGTAACATATATTGAATAAGTCAATTGTCCTAAAGTGAATGGTGGCATTCGAATGTTAATTACGACAATTGACATATCAGTAGGAGTTGAAGGTATTAAATTATACAGGGCCAAGAGAAAAACTTTCTTCAGGGTCAGGTCTCGGTCTGAGGCCCTATTTAAAGGTTCGCAAGGTGCCATCTTAAGGGACCGCAAGACCCTTGTCACATCCCAAGATGGGGGTTTGAGTTCCTGAGGTGGGCAGGTCTGTTCAAAGCTCCTGATAACTCCCACAAGGAAAAGAGATTGTGTCCCTTTAGTTAAAAGACTTAGCTTAAGGCTATCGCTCAGCAGATGGGATACCGAGCCTCCTTGGTTGTTGATGTGAGTCACCACTTTGGAGATGTTGCTTATCAACACCACATTGAGACCTTTGAGGGTCTCTGAAAAGTACAGTAATGCTAGATTCACCACTTTCATTTCCAAGTAATTGATGTGTAAGGTTTTATCTTCTTGTGACCATATTCCTGAAATCTGCTCTCTCTGAAGGTAGGCTCCCCAACCTTGATGAGAGGCATCCGAAAAGAGAAGAAATTTTGGAGGCAGAATTTGTAGTGGGGTTCTGGCTAACAAGTTCTCTGTCCTCAATTACCACAAGAGATCCGCTCTCACTTCTCATGGAACCTCCCCTAAAGCTCCAGGAGGGTCGATGTCTGGGACCTCTGGCTCTGATGTCTGGGACCTCTGGCTCTTTAGAGCCCACTGCAATGAGAGAAGACACATCCTTCCGAAGGGAACCAGCTTCACTAGGGAGGTTAGATGTCCCAGGAGTCTGCTGAAAATGAGCTGGGAGAGTTTCCCTTTTGAGAAAAGATTCTGCCACTTGTCTGAACCTTTGCATCCTGTCTGAAGAGGGAAACGCTCTGGCTCGAACAGACTCCAAGTCCATACTCAGGCATCAAAGGTGCTACCGAGTAATGAAACTGGACTTCTCGAGGTTCTACAGGACTCCCAACTCCCTAAAAAAATTGAGAAGATCTCTGTGGTGTAATAGCTGAAATCTTGAGTCTGCCAAGAGAAGTCAGTCATCTAGGTCTCTCAACAGCCTGATACCAATGACATGAGCCCAAGCAGTGACAAGGGCAAAGACTGGTAAAGACCTGGGGTGCTTTGGACAGGCCAAAGCACAACACCTTTAAATAGTAGATACTTCCTAGATCTGGATAAGGATCTGAAAGTAAGCATCTTTCAGGTCTATGGTCAACATGAAGTTGTTCTTTCTAAAGGCTTGAACAACAGTGCCTGGGATCTCCATCTTGAATCTTGTTTGGAGCACAAACTGGTTCAAGTGGAAGAGGTCTACGACAAGTCTCCAGCCTCCCGAGAACTTCTCTATCAAGAAGAGGTTGGTGAAGAAGCCTGGGGATCTGTCTGAGACCTCCTCTATGGCCCCTTTGGCCAGCATTTGAGAGACTTCCACCTCTATGGTGGGACTATCAAAGTCTGAGCTAATGGGGGAGGTCAGCCCCTGAAGTGGACGTGATGCTCTGAATGGAGAACTGCCATCTGTCCCAGTAGCTCTGCAGGCATCCTTCTACTGGTGGTAGGTCCGGAGATCTGCCTTCCCTAGCGGGAGCCACAACACCCTCTACCCATCTGTCCAGAGAAGTGAAACCTCCAGCCAGAGTTGGGGTTCTGATCCTGCTTTTTCGGTGCCTGACTGTCTGCAGGCGGCAGGAGCCAGTGCTGCTGACCCTGTTTAATTGGAGACTGTTTTGGAGGCTGTCGAGAGGTGGGAATCCTAAGAGCGGCTCTTCTCATGAACAAGGATTGGTCGGCTTTTGCCACAGCAACCTCTGTGGAAGGAAAATGTAGGAATGTCCTCAACGTTAGAGTTTTGCAGGTATAGCGCATCATTTTGGGACAATTACTTTGAGCACCGGGCCAAGACAGTGTCTCTATGATCGAAGACAATTTCTCCACAATGATAAGCGTCAATGACCTTTGATGTCGGGATGATAGAAAACTCCAAATCCATCAATCAATCAATCTCCATAAGGAGACCGAACGATGGACCATGAATTCCAAGGCCTTAACTCCCAGACATTGACATTTCATCAAACTGCTTAATTACGTCAGGATTCTTCATATTTTCTTCAGTAGCAAAGCGTGACATTGATCCTGACCAGTGGTCTAGACAGGAGCAGGCCTGAATAGCTGACATGGCAGCTACCTGCATCTTTTGCATCTCAGATACTAAAAAGGTGCAGTAACTGCTCTGAACCTGAGCAAGAGGAGGGTCTCCTTGACCGTCTAGATGACGTATAAGACTTATAACTTTAAGGAAATTTGACGTCTCGTATGTGAGGGTTGGAATCTTGAAGGGGCTACACCAGCAGAACTGGTTCTTGCTCCATCGGGGGTCATCAATGATAGTCAACGATGTGTCATTATATGTGGGCTCCTGCCTAGCAATTATGTGGTGAGGTTCCTGCTTCAGAAAGATATCGGAGGCTTTCACCTTTCCTTAGACGTAAATGCGTTCACGCCTGTGGCTCGGACGGTGAGAAGAGGCCGCTGTAACAGAATGGGCCGAGCCACATTTATTTACTCTTGTGATAAGCGTCTTTATCCACGTTGGATGAGGTTGGACAGCAGGGGACTCTTAGTCTGAACTTGAAAGTTGTGATGAGAAAAGATTTATCAGGAGAGGTCTACTTGGAATGTCTTTTTCTGGAAGCAAAATAATATTGAGGAGAACCGGGTCTCTTTTTCCAATTATTATCATTATTACTTGCTAAGCTACAACCGTAGTTAGAAAAGCAGGATGCTAAAAGGTAAAGGACTACAGCAGGGAAAATAGCCCAATGAGGAAAGGAAATAAGAAAATAAATAAACTATATACGAGAAGTAATGAATAACAATATAAGATATTGTAAGACCAGTAACAACTTTAAAATAGATCTGTCATATATAAACAATAAAGAGAGAATAGTGTGCCTGAGTGCACCCTCAAACAAAAAAAACTCTAACCCAAGACAGTGGAAGACCATGATAAAGAAGCTGTGGCCTTACCCAAGATTAGAAAACAATGGTTAGATTTTGGAGTGTCCTTCTCTTAGAAGAGGTGAAGATATAGGGTTCTGCCACCTCTTTCCTTTCATGTCTCTGAAAAGAAATATCTGAAATTGCTACTCTCTCAGTAGCTTGTGGGATAATACTGTAGGGAAGTTGGGATTAATATTTGTCTGTGCAGACCTTGGTAAAATATTAGGTTTATTTTATTATTTCGTCTAAAAGACGGGATAGGTTCTGAAAGAGTTTTGAACTCATGGGCTGAAAGCAATGTGGGTATCAACCAAAGTTAGAAGTAGCACGCGTTCATTAGGCTCTTCCACAAGGCTACGTGATCAAGTCAAAACACAAATTTGTCAAGTGTCCCCACGAGTGAGTGATAAGATAGTAGCATGTTCAGGTTGCACACTCGCACGCAGGGATGGTGGCATATTCTGTGACAGCACACACACGTGAGGGTATGCCAATACGTGTGGTTGAGACACGTGGAGCCGAGACGTTTGTTGACATTGATAAAATTTTCGCCTTCTGAAAGGGATGTTGGGAAAGGGAAGCCAACGTTTGTACTCTGATGAAACAGCCAAACCTGTACAGTGGAATTTGTCATGGACACAACTGTGGATGTCCTATCAACATTCAAAGATAATGGTGAATTGTTGGGCCTTTCTGTGGAGAAAGACGATGCTGCGGGTCCCTTGGTGTACAAAGCAACCCAAACTGGCGCATACGAGCCAGGGAAAAGTAAGCACCTTCCACGATGGCTGCCTCCATTGAGGGGGGCACGTCATTCTCATTCATCACATGGGAAGAAGTTCTCAGATGAGAGTGGGGTGAATTCTTCAGCACTTTTACTGGAGAGTCCTCCTAAAGTGAGAAGTCACCTTGGCTCTGAAAATCTGAAATAAAAGCGTGACGATCACCACTGAGTACACTCATGGGGGCAGATGGGAATCTGAGTAGATTGGTATAATGTGGAACGAAAGATATTGGAACTGATTCCAGTTCAGGCTGTGCTGGAGCTGAAGCCAAAGGATAAGTGTCAGGTAGGGACTCATGTTTGCTATGCACTAAGGGTAACAAAACATTAACAAGAGTTTCACTAATCTGAAAATTATGGAGATAATGGCTGCACCCTCAGTTAAGAGGGTCACAGGAGGCTTCTTGCTCTCAACAGAAGAAGACGGGGAAGGGGACCCATCCTTCTTAGCTCTCTTCTTGCAACGTGCATGGAACTTCTCCCACTGGGAGGGTGGTCACTGCCACCAAATTTCACAAGGCTTACCACGGCAGTTCAAGCATGAAGGGTGAGGATCAACCTGCACCCACCTTATGTTCCTCAAGGGCGACCTTCACGACCAGGGAAAGTCAGCATAGTACTGTACCTCAAAAGCCTTTCATCTCACAAAGTACACTGAAAGAAAAAGCCCTGGAGAGAGAAAGAATCCAGCATGGGGTCATGATCGTAGTGTGGGAGATCAGTTATAAGGAGAGTGACTCGGCATCTCAGAGGTATAAGTGCACTACCCAACCATGGCATTGCCTGGTAACCATACATGGTTGATATTTATACTGTACATTTTTCTTTTTAGTTGTAGCAAAACAACTTAGGAGTAAACCCATATAAATGACTCGGAAGTTTGTATCCGCACAGGAACAAACTCATGTTATGCTGATGTTGGAGATGTTAGAATCATGGATAAAAGTGGCTACCCCACTGAAGAAGGAAAAGCTGGGCTTTGTCACCAACACATATGACTTCGCAAATTTATAAAGGGCTTGAATCCAATGATGTAGAAGCACGGTGAATGCTGGCAATATGACCACAGCAGTCTCCTTGCATTGCCTTGCTTGGGATGTACGACTTCTTCAATGATGATTTCAAGGTCTCCCTGAAAGAAAATTCATCTTTAAGAATACAATAAAAAATAAAAGTTTAACCATAAAATACAAGATATTGTGGTGAACATATGTTTTACAATCCTATGAAGAAATATGCTTCAATTACAGTATTAAGGAATAAAAATTATGAAGCATATTGAGCAATGCTTGACTTGGTTAAAGATAATGTTGTACAGAATACTATTAAAACTAACCCAAGGCTGGAAAAGAATAGGTATACTTGACCACCAAAGAAAATGGTCATAGACAGAACCTGGTTAGTCAGTACAGTACATATGAATAGGACAAATTCGGAGATAATTTGAATTTTTCCTAACCATACAAACCTTAGCTATTTACATTGGGTTTACCTTTCGGCGTAGCTGAAATGACGAGCCAATAGTTTTTAACGAGGCTTAACTACCCCCTGCGCTAGTTAGCGGGGGTAGGGGAAGGGATAGCTTGCTACCCCTCCCCCCCACACCCCGGTGATTTGCTTCACTTCACTTAGAGGTAGGACTTGACTTGGGGGCCAGGGCTGGTGGGCAAATATGTGTAAATAGCTAAGGTTTGTATTGTTAGGAAAAATACAAATTATCTCCGAATTTGTCATTTGTTCCGTAACCGAAATACAAACCACGCTATTTACATTGGGTGACTTACCCCTTAGGGAAGAGTGGAAAGTCCCCAGCCTTACTGACTTCGGCTTTACCCGGGGACTCCGCCCCTCAGTGAGTAGCACTTGAGAGAAGGAGCCCCTGCACCTCACAAGTTCCTTGGTTCGCTAGGAACGGGTGGCCTAAGTAACTTGTGTGTGGAGGAAAGTGTGACTCGTCCTATGAAGTTGACCTTGAGACCTTTAGATAGGAATCTAGGATAGGACGTTCCCAATACCACCTCGTCAGGGTATGGGGGACGCAACAGTATTAAGCTTAATACTAGGAGCACAAGGAAGCATGGGTTACCTGCAGAGATTGAGGTCAGCTATGCGAAGACCAGGATGCTGCTTCCCCAAGAATGAAGAAAGAAGTAAGGGTCAGACATACTTTTTCATTCACGCAGACTAAAACCGGGTAACAACGCCCTCAACCTACTGCTACTTGTCCATAAAGGAGCCTGAGGTTAGACCAGCTGTTGTGCAGCCACCACAGGGCCGATAGAAAACGTATCGAGGCTCCTGTGGGTCACGTTCTGCAGGTAGTGGGCTGTGAAGGTCGTCTGACGCTTTCAGACCCCAGCTTGAAGCACCTGCGTCACAGAGAAGTTTCTCTTGAAGGCCAGGGACGTAGCAACACACCTGACATCGTGTGCCCTAGGGCGACGTGACAGAGGAGGGTCTGGATTCAAGGCGTGGTGGATAACCCTTCGAATCCAAGCCGAGATGGTGTTCCTGGTGACCCTCTTCGTCCTGCCTGTGCTTACAAAAAATGCTCGCACTTGAGGACGGACTGCAGCTGTTCTCTTCAAGTAGTACCTCAGACACCTCACTGGACATAGTAGCAGCTGGTCTGGGTCGCTTGTTACAGAGCGGAGACTCGCGATCCTGAAAGAGTCGAACCGAGGATCCGGCACCCCAGGATTCTGAGTCTTGGCAACAAACTCAGGGACGAACCTGAACGTTACCTCCCCCCATCCCCTTGAATGGGCGATGTCGTACGAGAGACCATGAAGTTCACTAACCCGCTTGGGCAAAGCCAAAGCGAGCAGAAAAGCCATCTTCCAAGACAGGTGGCGATCAGAGGCCTGGCGTAATGGTTCGAAAGGAGGTCTCTTAAGAGCCCTGAGGACCCGAACCACGTTCCAAGGAGGAGGTCTCACTTCCGACTGGGGGCAGGTAAGCTCATAGCTACGTATGAGTAGAGAGAGTTCTAGCGAGGAAGAAATGTCCACGCCTTTCAGCCTGAAAGCCAAGCTTAAGGCTGAGCGATAGCCTTTCACTGCCGAGACAGAAAGGCGCATTTCCTCCCGCAGATATACGAGGAAGTCCGCTATTGCTGGAATAGTGGCATCGAGTGGAGAGATACCCCTCCCACGACACCAACCACAAAAGACTCTCCACTTCGCCTGGTAGACTCCCTCAGAGGACTTCCGCAGGTGCCGAGACATTCTCTCCGCAACCTGTTGCGAAAAGCTTCTCTCCGTGAGGAGACGCTGGACAGTCTCCAGGCATGAAGCCAAAGCGAGGCCATGGCCTTGTGAGGGATGTGGGAGAGGGGTTGTCTGAGAAGCTCGTGTCGTGACAGGAAGTTCTCTCGGGAGCTCTGTCAGGAGCTGCAGAAGGTCCGAGAACCATTCCGCGTGATGCCATAGCGGAGCTACCAGAGTCATCGAACAGTTGACCGATAGTCTGGTCCTGTTGAGCACCATTCTCATCAGACAGAACGGTGGGAAGGCGTACACGTCGATGTTGTCCCACCGTTGCTGGAAAGCATCTTGCCAGAGAGCCTTGGGGTCCGGGACTGGGGAGCAGTATAGAGGCAGCTTGAAATTCAACGCTGTCGCGAAAAGGTCCACGGTCGGGGAACCCCACAAAGTCAGGACTTGGTTGGCTATCTGAGGATCCAAAGACCACTCGGTACTCAATATCTACGAGGCCCTGCTCAGACTGTCGGCGAGCACATTCCTCTTGCCAGGAATGAAGCGAGCTGATAGTGTTATCGAGTGGACTTCAGTCCACCTCAGAATCTCTACTGCAAGATGGGATAGCTGCTGCGAAAAAGTGCCTCCCTGCTTGTTGATATAAGCCACTACCGAGGTGTTGTCGCTCATCACCACCACGGAATGACCCGCCAGGGTCCGTTGGAACTGTTGAAGAGCCAGAAAGACGGCCTTCAACTCTAGCAGGTTGATGTGCAGACACTTTTCTGATTCTGACCAAAGGCCTGAGGTCCTTTGGTTCAGAACGTGCGACCCCCACCCTTCTTTTGACGCGTCCGAAAAGAGTTCAATTCCGGGGGGAGGACGAGAAGACTCACTCCTTTTCTCAGGTTCTCGTCGACCAGCCACCACCGCAGGTCTGTCCATTCCAAAGATCCTATCGGGACCTGAACGTCCCGGGAATCGGATCCTTGATTCCACCGGGATTTGAGCCGCCACTGCAGGGATCTCATCCCGAGGCGGCCGTTTGGAACCAGACGAGCCAGGGAGGACAGGTGACCTAAGAGACGCAACCACGATTGGGCGGGAAGCTCTTCTCGCCTGAGGAAGGGTTCCGCCACCCTCCTCAGCCTTGCTATCCTGTCGTCTGATGGAAAGGCTTTGTGGAGATTGGTGTCTATCAGCATGCCTAGATAAGCCAGTCGTTGGGACGGCTGCAGAGAGGACTTCTCGAGGTTTACCACGATCCCCAGATCCTGGCAAAGACCTAGAAGCCTGTCTCGGTGCCGAAGAAGGGTCGACTCCGAGTCTGCTAGGATCAGCCAGTCGTCCAGATAACGAAGGAGACGGATGCCGTTCCTGTGCGCCCAAGATGAAATCAGGGTGAACACTCTGGTGAACACCTGAGGTGCTGTGGAGAGACCGAAACACAGCACCTTGAACTGGTAGATCTTGTCGTCTAGGCAGAATCTCAAGTACATCCTGGAAGACGGATGGATTGGGATCTGAAAGTACGCGTCCTTTAGATCCAGTGTGCACATGAAGTCTAGAGGTCTCACCGCAAGTCTGACCGTGTCCGCTGTCTCCATGCTGAACCGAGTTTGCTTGACAAACCCATTCAGAGCTGAGAGGTCGATGACAGGTCTCCAGCCTCCAGACGCCTTCTTTACAAGAAAGAGTTGACTGAAGAATCCTGGGGAGCCGTCGACGACCTCCTGGAGAGCATCCTTCTTCAGCATGGTCTCGACTTCTGCCCGAAGGGCTAGCCCCTTTACCGATCCCATGGCATAGGAGCTCAATGACACTGGATTCGCGGTCAGGGGAGGTTGAGATGTTATGAACGGGACGCGATAGCCTTGGCCGATCACCGAAACCGTCCAAGCATCGGCCCCGTGTTGCTGCCACCTGTGCACGCAACGTCGAAGGCATCCCCCCACAGGTGGACGCGCGGGGGGATTGCCACTCCTAGTGTTTGCAGCCGCGGCCGCTCCCTCTAGGAGTCTTGCCTCCCCTGGAGGACTTACCGCCCCTCTTGACCTTGGCTGGAAAGGGCTGGGGCTTAGACACCACTTTCTTAACTGCCGGTGCCTGCTTCGGTGCCTTATGAGGCTGCTGCTGCTGTTGCTGCGGAGCTGGAGGCTTATAGGGCCGAGCTGTAAGGGCCCTATGGAGGAGGGAGTCCTGGCTAGATTTCCTCCACCTCTCAGCCGTTCGCTCCATATCCTGTGGCTCCAACAGATTCTCCCTAAGGAGGGAAGCATGTCTGAGCCTACAGACATCCACGGCGGGGACCTTTGGGTGGAACCTCTCAGTCACCGCATCGCGCCGCTTCAATACCGAGTTGGCCCACAGGGTGGTGACCTGGTGCGCCAGGAACTCGATGGAGCGGGTGCCCGAGAGTAAGAAGGTTTCCAGGGCCTTCCTATTGGTCTCCTTAGACAAGTCCTCGGAGCGCAATAGGATGCCCAGAGTTCCTAGCCATATATCCAGCCACGAAGTGGCCTGCATGGTGCACTTCGCGACCTTCTCATGGCTCAGGATCTCCGACGCCGAGAACGACACCTGCCTGGCGGAGAGCTTCTCGAAAGGAACTCCCTTAGCCAGCTCTTCTACGGAGTGATGGAGAGGAAGAGCGAGACTAGACTCACCCAAAATCTCAAAATACCTCCTCTGCTGGAGACGAGGAGGTGGGATGAGTTTGTTCCCGGCAGAGGAACGACCGGAGGAGGCAAGAATCGCGAGTTGGGCATTGGCCCTTGCTCTGGCACTCTTCAATCCCCGAGATCAGGGCAGAGCCGCACTGGTCTTAGGGGCCTTCTGAACCTCGAACACTTCGTCCAGGACCGTGTCCTTGTCTTCTCGGGGGGCGATCACGGGATCCATGAACCCGTTGAGTTGCCTCATCAGGCTCTGGACCTGCCAGAAGGCATGTTCAGATTCCTGCTGGTCTCCTCCTTGCGGACTGGCAGCTAAATCTCCCGTCCCCGGAATCTCTTCCTGGGGCGAAGCGTGGACGTTCTCCCGGGGAGCAGCGGGTTCCTGGCGAATCCTTGAAGACGATTTCGGGATGGTCTTGGAGTCCTTGGGTTCCCTCCTGGGAGGGATACAGGATCCCAACAAAGAGGTTCGGAGAGCACCTTCCGCGCAAGACGATTCTCCTCCATGAAGAGAAGGCTCCCCCCTTGGTGCCGAGGGGGAGACTATCACCTCACTGGACTCACCCAAGGACGGAAAAGCCTCGTCCACGGGAGAAGGAGAAAACGCCTGCGAAGGGGATGGGGCCTTCCCGACAGAACTCTTAGGAACCAACTTCTCCCTGGGAGAAGTCACCACGAAGTCCACTCCTCTCCTCTTCAGCGGAGGTGAGGCAGTCGTTGGCTTGTGACCCTGATCAGCGAGTGCTGGCTTCATAGCCTTCACTAACGCCCGCATCAGAGGACCAAACTAAGTCTGTAGCTCCACGGACACAGAGTCCGAAATCCCCGATGGAGGGAAGGGGATTGGGCGATCCTTCGGAGTGGACACCACTGGACCTGCCTGAAAAGGAAAAGGGGAAGAAAGACGCACTGACCTCTCTGAAGTGTCTTCCCTGTCCTGCACAAGAGTCCTGCGCTTTGGTGGAGGCGATCCTGAGCGCGGTCTGGCGACACGCGTTCCTGCTGCTGTCATGGGCTGCGAAATTCGGCGCGAACGGTGGTCGCGCGGGCGGGCAGGCGAGCGGTCGCGCGGGCGGGCAGGCGAGCGGTCGCGCGGGCGGGCAGGCGAGCGGTCGCGCGGGCAGGCAGGCGAGCGGTCGCGCGGGCGTGCAGGCGAGTGGGCGCGAGGGTGTACAGGCGAACGAGCGCGTTGGCGCGTCAGCGAGGGAGCGTGTTGACGCGTGGGCAAACGAGGACGCTCCGAAGATCACTGACGACGTTGGTCAGGAGACCTGTAGCGCGTGGGAGAGCGATTGCGAGCAGGCGATCGGTGGTGCGCTGGTGAACGCTGGCGCGCAGGCGAGCGTTGGCGCGTTGGCGAGCGATAGCACGTAGATCGCGTAGGCGAACGACCGCGCGAGGGCGAGCTAACAGAGGGCGACCCATGTCCTTCCAGATTTTCTGGGCCACGGCGCGTTGGAGAACGCTTGCGCGCAGGCGATAGGTCACACGGGCGGTCTGGAGATCGCCGATGTTCAGGTGATCGCTGACGCGCAAGAGAACGCTGACGAGCAGGCGATTGTTGAATCGTCTGTGATCGCTGGCGAGCTGGTGATCACTGGCGAGCAAGAGGGCGACATGTGGAATCCTGTGAGGGAACAGTAGGCGCGGGGCGCAAAGGTGAACGTTCACGAACAGGTACAGGAACAGGAGGCGCGTGGGCGTACGTGCGTTTTAGAAACATGAGCTGGAGAACGCGAGCGATGTTGTGCAGGAACAAGCTGAGGATCGCGAGGGCGCTCAGGAGACTGATGGCGCGTGGGGCGCACAACAGGAACTACAGGATATTCGGAGACCACAGGGGAGCGCTGGCAAGCAGTGGGGCGATGGTCCTCAGAAGAGCGCTGACGAACAGGAGAGCGCCTGTGCGCTAACACTGCAGAAGGGCGAGCAGGGGAACGCTGGCGCCCTAGGCACTCAACAGGAACAACAGGTTGAAGGATGTCCTCAGGAGAGCGCTGGCGAGAAGAGGGGTAATCATCAGGAGAGCGCTGGCGAACAGGAGATCGCTGACGAACAGGAGAGCGCTGACGAGCAGGAGAGCGCTGACGAATAGGAGAGCGCTGACGAGCAGGAGAGCGCCTGTGCGCTAACACTGCACGTGCAAGGGAAGAATCCCTTTGCCCCGAAGGGACCGTTGCCTGTCGGGTGACGAGGTCAGGCTGCTGAACATCTGCCCCAGAAGTTGAAGGTCTGGAAGGCGTAGGAGACCGATCCCCAGAGAGGTCTAAGGAAGCTGGAGCTGCAGGCTGCTTACGGCGAGGAGAGTCCCCCTCGGAGGAAGGAGGCGAAGATTCTAAAAGGAGCCTCTTAGCACCCTTATAAGGAGACGGGAGGCCCTTGCGACGCAGCGGACAGTGAGCCTTACGGCGAAGGCGGCCACGAGGAAGATCGTCAGGGCCATCAGTCCTCCGAAGGGGAGTCTCAGTCAAAGCACTCCCCTTAGAGGGAGGCTGGGCAGCAGAAGAGCCCACGGGACTCCCTTCCCCCTTCGAAGGATGTACGGAAGGGGGAGGAGAGCTGTCAGCACCATCATCCACAACAGTACCTGCAGAGGATTGACCCGACCCGTCGGAAGCCTCTGTCACCACGACGTCGACGATAGACAGAGGATCTACCTCTGCTATCACCGGCGACTGCTTAACAGCGGCCCCTAACTGGACAAGGTCAATCAGGACTACCCTGGAGGGCAGGCCCTTAAGCCCCAGGGAAGCCCAAATCTGAAAAAGATCATCGTTAGACAAAGATTCATCAATAACCTCCCCCGGAGGAGGAGGAGGAACCGCCCTGCTATGGGAGGCGACACCCTCTCCCCCAACCCAAGGTCGGGAAACAGAACTAGGGCCTACGCTCCCACTCGGCCGACTCTCCTTAGGAGCCGAACGAGGGGGAGCTTCGGAGGAGGTTTGGGCGGCGAAAGAAGAGTCCCGAGAACCATCCTCCTTCAAGGCAACCCCGGAAGGAGAACGGTCTCTCTTGGACTTCTTCTTACGCCGGCGGCCAAACCTCTCCCACTGGGAGGCAGACCACTCCCTGCACTCACTATACGTATTCTCCTGATCACACCGTCGGCCTCGACACTGCGGGCAAAGGGTGTGAGGATCAGTGTCCACGGCCGACATAAAAGTACCACGAGGGCGGCCGGCAATTCCTGGGCACTTGCGCATAGCGAACAATAAAGGTGGTCAACTTCTAAACACACACACACAAACTGAAAGAAAAAACAGAAAAAGATTAAGGCTGTCAACGAGGACGATGGACAGACATGTCTGTTCATCGCCGGAGCCAAAAGTGAAGTGAAGCAAATCACCGGTGTGTTGGGGGGGAAGGGTAGCAAGCTATCCCTTCCCCTACCCTCGCTAACTAGCGGGGGGGTAGTTAACCCTCGTTAAAAACTATTGGCTCGTCATTTCAGCTACGCCGAAAGGTAAACCCAATGTAAATAGCGTGGTTTGTATTTCGGTTACGGAACAAATGACAAATTCGTAAATATTTTGTATTTTTCCTAACGATGCAAACTTTGGCTATTTATTTAGGGGTTTTACTTTCGGCGTAGCTGAAATGACGAGCAATTAAAATTTAGCAAGGGTTAACTACCCATACTACTCACTTTGCTGGGAAATAGGACTTCAAGGGGGATAGGGCTGGCGGAAAAGTTCGCACAAATAGCTAAGGTTTGTATCCTTAGGAAAAATACAAATTATTTACAAATTTGACATTTGTCTGCAACTGGAATACAAACTTATACTATTTATTTAGGGGTGACTCACCCATTAGGAAGGGTGGATGTCCCTGCTAATCTGGCTTTTGGCTTATACCCAGGGGCTCCTTATCTGAGTATGTTAGTACTCATAATAAGGGGTCCCTGTGCCTCGCTAAAACCTTGTTATGCAAGGTCCGCAGCATACGCGAGCTTTGTGTTGAGATATTTAGAAGTGTGACCATCCAGGTAAAGTTATTCTGAGTCTTTAGTAGGAAAAAATGTTGTAACCAAGACTTTCCCAATACCATCTCACCAGGGTATGGGGACACAACAGTATTAGCTGAATACTAGGTACACAAGGGAGCATGGTTTACCTACCGTGGTTTGAGGTCAGCTTGTGCAGAGAACCCAGGATGCTGCTTTCCCCAAGACGGGAGAATGAAGAAATGAATAAGAGCCAGTCAAACCTTTTCATTCACGCAGACTAAAACCGAGTAACAGTGTCCTCCACCTTCTGCTACAGAACCGATATAAAATGTATCGAGCCTCATGTGGGTCACGTCTTGCAGGTAGTGGGATGTGAATGTAGTTTGTCGTTTCCACACCCCAGCCTGAAGAACCTGCGTCGCTAAGAAGTTCCTCTTGAATGCCAGGGTCGTATCTACGCCACTGACATCATGAGCTCTGGGGCCACGTGAAGGAGGAGGGTCTGGATTCAGTGCTTGATCTATGACCTTGCGAATCCATGCTGAGATTGTGTTCTTGGTGACCCTCCTCTTGGTCCTTCCTGTGCTGACAAATAGTGCACCACACGAGGACGGGCTACGGCTGTTCTCTTACGGTACAGCATCAAACTCCTCTGGGCAGAGTAAGAGATGATCAGGGTCATCTGTTACAGAACAAAGACTCGAAATCTAGAAGGGTTCTGAATCTTAGCAATAAACTCAGGGACGAAGCTGAATGTTACCTCTCCCCATCCCCTTGAATGAGCGATGTTGTATGAGAGACTATGAAGTTCACTGACTCGCTTGGCCAAAGCCAAAGCTAGCAGGAACACTGCCTACCAACTTAGGTGGAGATCTGCTATCTGGCGTAATGGTTCAGAGGGAGGTCTCTTAAGAGACCTGAGAACTCAAACCACATTCCATGAGGGAGGTCTTACTTCAGACTGAGGGCAGGTAATTTAATAACCCCGTATGAGTAAGGAAAGTTGTACCAATGAAGAAATGTCCATTCCATTCAGTGTAAAGGCGAGGCTTAAGGCTGAGCGATAGCCTTTTACTGCCGAGACTGAAAGGCGCATTTCTCTCCGTAAATACACGATTAACTCTGCTATTGCTGGAATAGTGGCATCAAAGGGAGAGATACCCTTCTACGACACCAACCTCAGATGACCTTCCATTTTGCCTGGTAGACTGCTGCTGATGACTTTTGCAGGTGTCCAGACATCCTGATTGCAACTTGTTGCAAAAATCCTCTCTGAGAGAAGATGCTGGATAGTCTCCAGCTGTGAAGTCGTAGCGAAGCTACGGCTTTGTGGAATATGTTGGCATGTGGTTGTTTGAGTAGATCTTGTCGTGGAGGGAGTTCTCTTGGGGCTCCTTCAGGAGATGCAGAAGGTCGGAAACCATTCCGCGTGATGCTATAGCAGAGCTATGAAGGTCATTGAGGGGTTGACCGATGTTCTAGCTTTGTTGAGTACCTTCCTCATGAGACAGAACGGGGGAAAGGCTTAAACGTCGATGTTGGTTGTCCCACCGTTGGTGGAATGCATCTTGTCAGTTCAGGGCCGTTGCGAAGAGATCCACTGTCGGAGAACCCCACAAGGTCAGGCAAGCACATTCCTCTTGCCCGGAATGAAGCGGCGGTGGTATCGAGTGAATCTCGGCCCATCTCAGTATCTCTACTGCTAGATGGGATATGAGCTGCGAAAAAGTACCTCCTTGCTTGTTGATGTAAGCCACTAATGTGTTGTCACTAATCACCAGCACTGAGTGGCCCGTACGGAACTGTTGAAGGGCCAGAGAGACGGCCTTCATCTCTAAGAGATTTATGTGGAGGTACTCTTCTGAGTCTGACCAGAGGCCTGAGGTCGAGTGGTGCAGCACGAGAGCCTCCACCCTTTTTTTGAAGCGTCTGAGAACAGCATCAAATCCGGGGGAAGGTCGAGAAGATTCACTCCGTTTCGTAGGTTCTCATTTGCCATCCACCACTCGAGGTCTGTCTGTTCTTCTGATCCCCTGGGGATCCCAATGTCCTGAGAATCGAGAGCCTGATTCCACCGGGACTTGAGTCTCCACTGGAGAGATCTCATCCCCAGGCAACCGTTGGGAACTAGACGGGCCAGTGATGAAAGGTGAGCGAGGAGACGTAACCAAGTATGGGCTTGAAGTTCTTCTCGTCTGCGAAAGAATCTTGCAACCTTCCTCAGCCTTGCTATTCTGTTGTCTGATGGGAAGACATTGTGGAGATTGGTGTCTATCATCATGCCTAGGTATACCAGTCTCTGTGTAGGATGCAGAGATGACTTCTCGAGATTTACCATGATCCCCAGATCTTGGCAAAGTCTCAGAAGTTTGTCTCGGTGTTGAAGAAGGGTTGACGCCGAGTCTGCTAGGATTAGCCAGTCGTCCAGATAGCTGTCTCCATGCTGAAGAGAATTTGTTTGATAAACTTGTTCAGAGCTGAGAGGTTGATGACTGGACTCCAGCCTCCAGACGCCCTTTTCACAAGAAAGAGTCGACTAAAGAAGCCTGAGGACCCATCGAGGACCTCCTGGAGAGCACCCTTCTTCAACAGGGTCTGGACTTCTGCCCGAAGGGCCAGCCCCTTTGCTGATCCAACGGCAAAGGAGTCTATAGACACTGGATTCCTGGTCAGGGGAGGGAGAGATGGTACGAACGGGATGCGATACCCTAGACGAATCACAGAGATTGTCCAGGGTTCGGCCCAGAGTTACTTTCACCTGTCTGAGCAAATTTGCAGGCATCCCCCTACTGGTGGAAAAGCAGGGGGAGTGCCTATCCTAGCGTTTGTGGCCCCAGCCGCTCCATCTAGGATATTTTCCTCCCCGGAGGACTTTGCCTAGGGCTTCTTAGACACAGTGGTCTTCACTGCTGTCTTGTTCATCGTGGTCTCGGCTGGACGGGACTGCTGAGGAGCTGGTGGTTTATAGGGCTTGAAAGTCAAAGCCCTATGGAGGAGGGAGTCCTGATGGGACTTCCTCCATCTCTCAGAAGTATGTTCCACATCCTTAGGCTTGAATAGATGGGCTCCCTCTAGAGAGGAATATCTGAGCCTAGCAATCTCGGCATTTGGAACTTGTTGATGGAACCTCTCAGACACCGCGTCCTGATGTTTCAGTATGGTATTCGCCCATAAGTTTGAAACTTGGTGAGCAAGAAACTCGATCGTGTGAGTGCCTGAGAGCAGGAAAGTCCCCATTGCTTTCCTGGTATGTTCCTTGGAGATATCCTGTTTGTACCAGGATTCTCAAGGTCCCTAATCAGACATCAAGCCACAAAGTAGCCTCTATGGCGTACTTCATGACCTTCTTCTGGTTAAGGATCTCGGATGCCGAGAAGGAGACCTGTCGACTGGTCTCTCTCTCTACAGAGACCCCTTGGTGAGCTCTTCCAAGGGGTGATGGAGAGAAAGAGCTAGACAAGGCTCCTCCAGAACCTCAAAATACCTCCTCTGTTGGACACGAGGAGGTGGGAAAGGTTATTGGCAGAGCCGGAACGTTGGGAGGAGGCATGTTTGGAGAGCTGTAGGGCGATCTTAGCCCTGGCACCCTTCAGCCCTTGAGACTAGAGCAAGGCTCCAATGGTCTTTGAGGGTTTCTAGGTGCCAAAGACAGGGTCTAAGACTGTGTCCATAGCCTACCGTGGGAGTATCTTTGGGTCGGTAAATCCATTGAGGACCCTTATGAGAGTCAAAACCTGCATGTACAGAATCTTTTTACTCTCCTTCCGATGTTGGACGTGCAGCGAAGTCTCCTGTCTCCATCCCAAAGAGCTCTTCTCGTGGTGGGTCGCAGACATCCATGGAGTGATCGGCTGTCTCTGTAGACTTAGAAGTCATAGAAGAAGACTTTGAAAAAGTCTTAGAGTCCTTGGACTCCTTTCAAGGAAGGAGATAAGACTCTAGCATCGAAGGCCGAGATGTCGTGTCCCTTCTGATTTATGTTGGTGGTGGGGAACTCTCCGTATGAGGGGAGGCTTCTTCCGAAGGTGGAAGGGAGGCGGTCTTTCCTCACGCGACTCCCTTGGCAGAGGTGACGTAGGAGAGTATCCGGAGGAAGATGCAGGAGGAGGTGGCCTTGATGGTCTAATAGGAGTCAGCTTTACCCTTGAGGAAGTGACTGCATCTGAGACTCCTCTTTTCCTCTTCAGGGGAGAAGAAGAAGTCATGGTTCCTTGCAGAGGGTCTGCTTGAGCTGTAGGATGCTCCGAAGAGCAGCCAGACAGAGGAGGATTGAATGCCTGTACCACTGCCCTGACCATAGCACTGAACCATGGCTGCTGACTGGCTGACACACTGTCAGACAGATCCCCTGAGAGGAAAGGGACTGAAGGTTCCCTACGAGGAGTCTCTGCTGTACGTGGGTCCGCCTTAGAGGAAGGCAGTTTCGGAATCCTGAACCCTACTGTAGAGGCCTGTTCCCCTTTTCCTGGTGGACGCACTGAAAGGCGTTTGTGGGGTGGGGAACGAGGCGATGGTGAACTGTTAATGTGATGTTCCTGTTGCTGGTCAGTGCACGAGTGCGCAGGTGAGCGCTGGTGCATTGGCGTGTTGGCGAGTGCTTGTGCATTGGCGAGCAGAAGTGTGCAGGAGAGTGCCGGTGTGCCGTAAAGCGTTGGCACGCAGTAAAGCACTGTGCCGCTTCTTTAGAATGCGCAGGAGAGCAAGGGCATGCAGGAGAGCGGCACACACTAAGACAATGCGCAGGGTGTTGTGCAATCCCCACAGATTGCGCAGGATGTTGCTGGAGAGCAGCTGGAAGCTTCGGTACTGGAGAGCAATGGCCAGCGCAAGAGAGTACTGGCGCACGGTAGAGTGCTAGAGCTCACGTGAGAGTGCTGGCGCGCAGGAGAGCGCTGGTACGAGCGCGGGAGTCCTGGCGCGCAGGAGAGCGCTGGTACGAGCGCGGGAGTCCTGGCGCGCAGGAGAGCTGTGGCATGCAGGAAAGCACTGGCACGCAGGAGATCGTTGGCGTGTAGGAGAGCTCTGGCGTGCATTAGAGCGCTGTAGCTTTCGTATAAGACAGCATTAGCAAGGCTGAGACCGAAGTTGCACGGGAAAGCGCTGAGGTTTAGGCGAGCTCTGTTGCGCCAATGATCATAGGTTGGCTGGCGAGCGCTGGTGAGCTAGCAAACATTGCTCTCTGTGGCGAGGTTGCGCTGGAAGGTGCTGAGGACGAACAGGTGAAGGCCCGCGCCAAAGCGTTGTAGAACGCTGAAAAGCTGGAGAGCGTGCCTGCTGAGTAAAGCGTGACAGAGCAAGCTGACGCTGATGAGATGCTGGTGAGCGCTAGTGCACTACAGGGTGCTGGCGAGCTGGAGAGCGTTGGCGCGCAGCTGCACACTTAGATAGGGCCTCAGGAGACTGTACCGGAGACAGGAATGGTGATGGTAGGTTGTCAGGTCAGCTGGTAGGAAGCACAGGAATAGTGATGTGCCCTTTGGAAGGGTGAACATCCACCGATGGACATTGTTAACAATCTACAGAAGAGTCCAGGACCAAAGTCCGAGGACTAGCAGCAGCATTGTCGGGAGAAGGTCCAGGAACGAGCGAGGTCAAGGGACAGGAGACGACTGAAGCGGAGGCTCCTCTGCGAGGGACGGCTGCGATGACGAGGCTGAAGTGCTGAAGAGGCGTCTTTTCCCTGATGGTGAAAGACAACCTCTAAGGTGAAGCGGCGGGTGAGCTCTGCGATGGAGACACCTAAGGGCCCTTGGATCAGAAAGCTGACCATTAGCAGCAGAAATCCTCCGAAGAGGAGTCTCTATTAGAGAACTTCAACGAGGGAGAAAAACACTCGCAGGAGAGACAGATGTAGGACTAAGTTTCCCCCTCGAAGGATGATCAGGAACGGGGGAAACTAAGTCGGCAGCAACAGCTGGAGAGTCTGGAGGGGCAGGGGCGAGGGCAGAAACCACAGAAGACACCTCTAACACCACGATATCGATGAGTGCAAGAGGATCTACCTCCGAAGTCGACAACAACGGCTGCACACTTGCACCCCGGAGGATGAGCTGTAGCAAGGAATCTTTGGAGGGCGGACCCAGAAGCCCCAAGGACGACCATGCCTGTAAAACACAAAACATAGACCTCACCCTGGGGGAGAAGTGGGGCAGCTTCGCTAGGGGAAGCAACACCATCTTTCAAAGACCGGGGTTGGCCGCAATTGAAAGGGTCTACGTTACTACTCAACGGTCTCTCGGAAGAAGGTCGGGAGATGAAAGAAGAAGCCTTAGGTTTTTCCCCCTTCATAGGAACCTTCGAAAGAGAAATATCCCGCTTAGACTACTTCTTCGTCACCGCCCAAAACCTCTCCCAGTGGGAGGCAGACCACTTCCGACACTCACTACACAGGTTGTTACTATCACACCGTTGACCTCTTCAGGCGGGACAAAAGGTGTGGCGATTGGTCTCCACCACCGACATATAAGTTTCGCAGGGCCAGCCATCGAGTCCACGGCAGGTGCGCATGGTGGCAGAAGTCAACATACACACACACTAACACAAAGAAGAAGCACAAATGAATTCATTAACGGCGAAGGATGAGGAACCGCAACAACCGTATACCATCCGAGCCAAAAGCAAAAGTGAGCTAAATCACCAGTGTGTGAGTGGGAGCGGTAGCAAGCTAGCCTTCCTACCCCCGCTAACTAGCGGTATGGGCAATTAACCCTCGCTAAATTTTAATGGGTCGTCATTTCAGCTACGCCAAAAGTAATATCCCTAAATAAATAGCGTAGGTTTGTATTCCAGTTATGGAACAAATCTGATTAGCAGTAGATATTAGAATACAGTTCAATACAGTGCTGTAATGTATTATAAAATAGTGAGGTCTTATTTCTAAAGCTCAGCAAGAAGTTGATAATGATTATAGGTACAGTATCATACAATACTGGATATAGTAATTATTTTAAAGGAATTATTAAACCAGACCTTTTAATTGAAGGGCAGAGACTAGAGAATAAGAAAATCTAACGGTCAAGAGGGAAGATGGAAAATGGAAGTAACCTAACCCAAAGGCCACTGAGATCTATGACACGGCCTCTTACACATTGGGAACAGTAATCCAGAGGGAACTGTTCTTAATATCAACCCTACTTATATTTCCATAGTATGATATGGTACCCAAAACCCTGATTCCCAAACTCACCAATGAAACAAGAGGAGTCTTCAGTGGATGTCCCTTCAGCCAATACCTGTCTCATTCAGTCTTTGGATAAGAGAATTCAACGCAATGGATTCCATTGTTTCTGGATTTATCTGATCCTCTTCATTTCTTCTTTCTATAAATGGCAGAATAAGGAACCATCTGCATCTCCATTGAACACAGTATTGACTTTACTAACACCCAAGAAAACGAGGGGGTCTGGAGTCACGGCAATGATGGAACCCGATAAGCTGAGCTGCTATGAGGCTGGATGGCGATTGTCTTAGTCACCTTTGTGGTGAGACTCCTGACAATATGACGGCTGTTATCTCCTGCCACAACAAAGATTAGGACAATCAGCTTGATACCAGAAGGCGATTACGACATCTTCCTGAGGAATATAAAAAATGAGATTTACTTTGTGAAAATAATAATATGAAATACTGCATATTGTGCTGTGCATGGAATTCCTAATCAGATAAAAAACAGCTTAATAAGGAATGAAAATGATAAAACTATGAGGAATAAGAGAGATGTTTGACTCTGCTCAAGGTAACACATTATTGTACTGTACTCTATAGTCTACCATCTGTCTACAAGCAATGCTCAATGGTAATACAGTATTCATTTTGATATGCAAAAGTCTGAAACATAAGATAAACAATAATAATATAGTCTTATTTTAAATTACTAAGTGATTTTTTTTTCAATATAAATCATAATAGAATAAATGATAATGAAATAATGTACTGTATTATACAACTGTATTTTATTTCTATGAAATCTGCTAAACCATTTAGATTTGGTCTTGAATATTGGGTATATCTTGAACGATAGAAAATGGAAGAAAACTTTGGAGTAAAATTGACAGAAAGAAGAAGGAACAAAATCAGAGTTTGCTTAGGAAAGTAAAATAGCCACAAGAATAAACAGACCATAAGTGCTGCGACGCCTAATTGCGCTGAGCACTGTATGTCAACACCAGCATCTCCCAGAAGGAAACGTCCTTGAAATTGACCAAAACCTTAACTAACCTAACTCTGAGATTAATCTGTCCTTAGACTGACAAGGAGATATTCTATAATATTAATTTGTTTACAATTTGAGGTCATTTCATGGCTGGCCTATGTGTAGGCCAAGACAGTTTCAATGCAGGTCATGACAGAAGGTTTTACCAGTCAAAGAGAGAAAAAAAAGCAAAGTGCGAAAGATCAGGTTTCTGAGAATCTTTTGTTTCGTGACGAGATTTTGTCAACTCACAGTTTAGCCTAAAATAAAATTAGGAAAACTAAATGCAATAAACCCCATTACCCAAAAATGCCCAATTATCGTAAAAGTTACATGGGCGCAGACCCCTACCGACGCTGGTAAAAGTTTACTTATGGTCAGGGAAACATTTTGAACAGAACATGTCTGTTTTCCTGTAGTAAATAACGTTATTTAACCAAAATTGACCTACATTTCAATCACAACCAAACAGAACCACCAGTTCGGCTAACTTCTGTGTAAAATGAAGTTAGCCGAACTGGTTGTTCTGTTTGGTTGCGATTGAAGTGAAGGTAAAATTTGGTTAAATCACATCATTTACTACAGGAAAACTTACATTTTCTGTTCGAAATCTTTTACCCTAAATATAAAGGTTCTTCTTCCGCCGTGGGCTCGCTTCGCTGGCTGAGAAATAAAAACCCTAAGCTCCGCATGTACTGGAAAAACTGGTATGTACAAACGAACGAATGGGAGCGAAAACAACCGATCCGTAGAATGTCAACAAATAAATGAAAAATAGACCATTAGTATAAAATATAGATAATTTGTGCAGTTTCCAATGGATTTATTATACATCAAAGAACATAATGTATAGAGAAGAAAAGGTTTGCTTTCCCATTAAATCCCGTTTTCCCCAACCAAAAACCCAGAGTTGGTTTTGACAAAGAAAGGTTTCCCCGACCGAAACTATAATAATATCAACCAACCTGTGACTTAAGAGGGTCCTTTAACCTCATGTTCTTGGGGTCCTGAGGTTGAATCTATCCCATAGGGACAATTTATATGGGAAACTCTGTCTATTAATATAAGGATAAAACGTCTCTATGGATTAAATATCCTACAGGATATGGGATATGGGGAGGCCACCCACAGACGTATATAATGGCCTTATACAATAACAATACCCTTTATATGATGACAAGATTACTTTGATTATACTAATTATATTCTGAAGCAACATTAAATAAGAAATGTAACTTACTTTAGATTATTTTACATAAGAAAAACGAAGCCATTTTTCCTTCGAATAACAAATTCTCGATTTCTGGTTATTAAAGAAAATGGGTTAATAAAGAAAACGGGTTATTATGAAATTCAGGAGTCATGGTAGACTTCGATATATCTACATTTAAGTTTCAATTCGTGAATTTTGCATTTTTATTGATTTGAACTAAACAATTGTGTGTCATATTTTAAATATATTATAAATGTAGATTATTTCTATCAATATATAAATCTTCAAGCCACTAGGTCCATGAAATAATCTCGTTTTTTAAGATTTTTTTTATATTAGACAAAATTCTTTATTATGCTTCAAATCACTTAAAAAAAGATCCTATATGTTAATAAAATATATATGATTGTTAAATAAAAACAAAGATACAAAAAGCCTTTAATATACTAGAATTAATAATGAATAAACGAAATATAAAGTCTACACATCATGTAGTTTATAGCAAATTTCCCCCAACAATAATTGTACTTGAAGTAACACTAAGTGTTTTTAACCAGAGTTTGTAATATTGCATTAACAAAAAACAGCATTGAATGATAGCGAGTTTTCTTTTTCTTGGAGGAAATGTATGTGAAAAGAATATCTATCAAATAATTAGATTTCATATATAAATTTTGAAGAAAATAGCGACCTTTTAGCAAACTCACTTCCTTTGCATATTAAAGAAGAATTAATGTTATTATCATCATTGCTCTCCAATAGCCATTAGGTAAAGCCAGACTTCTATTAACATTAACAGAAATTGCCCCAAGATTAATTGCTTCATTAAATCAAATGTATCAATACATCATTTCTAATAAGAAAGATATTTAGTGCATGATTGGACAAGAGATTTTGAAACGAATCTGTACTAAATTAAGGGTTTTAGAAATGATCTATTAGATAAATGTCCAACAAGATATTTGAAGATGTCTTTGTTTCTCTATTGAAATATGTCTTACCCAGAGACACGAATACAGGAATGGGCGAAAAGGAATGAACACATAAGTAAAGGGGATGAAAATGATTAAGAATTTTGGACATAGAAGTGTGAAAGGTGAATGGTAAGGAAAGGGTAGCGAAAGTTTCAACTGATTCTTTCTCATTAAACAGAGAAGAGAGAAGTTTGAAAGCAAATAAAAGAATTGTATGTGGAATACATAGAGAAAATGTTGATTGAATAATATATAGATAACTAATATAGAGATCTTTGGGAATTCATGAAACAGAAAATAAGTTGAGAATAATTGAAAGATTTATGATGGAAACAAAGTGTGTCTAGGCTACGTAGGCCTATTGGAATCTTGTAGAAATGAAAGAGGAGATGAGAAAAATGTGTGTTATTGGATTATCTGCATTTCTTTTGTTCAACATCTTTGTGGATGGAGTGATGGGAGATCTCTGAGAGGAGACACAGGGTGATGGAACAGAGTCAGTTGTGGGATAAGGAAATGAATGGTGAATAGGGAGAGAGGGCTGGTTGGTGATTGCAAAGGATAGTGATGCTTGGGGATAGTGAAAAGCAATTGAAGAAACTGGTGAAAGAGATTAAAAGCATTTTCAAAGTAAGAATTTTAGAGCAACTTTGAGCAAGGGGACAGAAATTAAAGAAAAGATAGAGTTAAAGTATGTCAAAATAGATGGATGAGGAACAGAATAATTTCATTGATATATTTAGTAAGGACTAGTGCGATGTGGGATACTCTAACTACCCAGGAATGTTATACAACAGACAGATCTTGTAGGTCATGTAGGGCACAGGGCTCCCCTGTGTGATAGGATCAGGGAATTAAACCCTAAATTAAAGTAAAGTAAGTACAACAGATGATAGGAAGATGACAAAGGAGGTAAGTTGAAGAAACAGTTAAAGTCAGAAAAGCAGCCAGATGTGTGCAAGAGACGGCTACGATACTCGAGTTGTAATGAACCCCAGATTGGAATGTACGGAGGCAGAGTTGAACCCACTTTTCTTTAGAGAAGTTAAGTGCGGATGTTGAATGGGATGAAAGAAAAAAGGTTGAAGCTGTCGAGATGAAGTTTGCATAATATATACGATGTAAGAAGAATCAATTTGATGAAAATTTCAAAAAAATGGTAAAGGATTGAATGAAGGTGACAGTATTGATCTGAACATTGTGAAGTGGTTTGGTCATGTGGGAAGAATGGGTGCTGACAACAGGTTTATTATTACTGACCATTGTTAGACGCAGGATGAGAGGAGGAGTCCCATCAAAGGATGTGAGAGATGACACTGAAGGACTTGAGTTAAGGAAAGGATTGAAGGACCCACAACAGATGTGCAGGAAGTACTAAAAGATCCCTTGCAAGATGGAGGTGCATAATGGGGCAGTGTCTGTCTCTGTAGGGATTTGATGTGCTGTTGGGGAGGTTTCTGTGTAGGTGTGTGAAGTGACTGGTGTGGATGTTCTACTGCACAGGAGTCTCATCCTTGATTTATCTCTTAGAAGCTGAATGTGGCAGTGAAAGTTGTCTTCTTTTCCCCGAGACAGCCACCACTTAAAAGAAATGACTACTGTACATTCATATGTGTTCATAAAATGATGTTGGTACATCTGCTTACCTTTCATTTCCTCATTTCTTCATTTCCTTAAATGACGAAATCGTAAAATTCGTTGATTCCATAATATTTTCCTTATTTTGTCGATTTTTATGTTAATTCTTGACATCCCATCAATCAAAGATCTGTTCTCTCTTTATAAAACTTCGACTAATGACAACAAAACTCTTTCCAGGGTCTTAAAACTCGCTATTATATTGACGTATATTTGCTATAAAAGGAAACCATCTTGCCTCCCGTTAAGGCCTTGGCGACGCTGACATGGAAGGCGTCGGTTTGATGACGTCATCGAAACCAAAGCGTCTATTGACTGAGGTCACGTGACAGAGCGACTCCCATTACAAGATGACTTCAGGTTTTTTTCAATGTAAACAAAACACCTAAACTCTTCTTCTTCTTACTAAATGAAGTGTGATTAAAATCAGATTAGTTTCGATGTTTCTGAACTATTTGAATTGTTATTTCTAATTATTTTATTATGTATATTTACTTATATTTATCCAGAATTATACCATGTGCTAAACAAATTTATCTATGAGGCTCACAGGCCCCTACCTTAAGTCCATGGTTAGTTTCTTTAATAGATCTTGAATAAGTAGACAGAGTCTAGAAGCCCCTACTAGATCCTTTGTGCCATTTAATACATTAAATGATTTACCAACTGGTCCAATTAGTTTATCTTGCTTAATCTTGACTAAGTTCTCTAGGTACCATTCGGTCCACAACCTTAGAGCCATTGTTTAGTTTAGATCGTCTACCTTCACCATTGCTCAAAGTCATTACAGAAATACTAAATACAGTTCACCACATTACACACTTACCCTCCATTACTGTGTCCTTAGATTTGGCCTCACAATCAAGTAGTTTACATCACTAGTATAGGCCATGCAATAAGGTAGGCTTCACCTCTAGGGAAGTTTTTAAGCCCACAGGAATTTTCAGGTTTTAGTATTATAGAAACCCGAATAAAGGCTTAGTCTTTGAGCCATTTAGAGTAATCACAACAAGGTCACTTCACTGTCGATACAGATCATATGGGTCGTGGGATGACACTACTATCATTACCAAAAGATCTTTGATGCAACTCTTTGCCCTAGAGTAGCACCAATGCTGTACAATCACACGAGAGAGAGAGAGAGAGAGAGAGAGAGAGAGAGAGAGAGAGAGAGAGAGAGAGAGAGAGAGAGAGAGAGAGAGAGACTCTGATCCCAAAACCCTTCTTTCCTTTTTACTCCTTTTTAGGGAGTGGCACTTTGAGGATTTTTGTTAATAACACCATTAAGAATATATCTGAGCATTTCATTGTTATCACTTCGCATTTCTTTACCATATCAAGAGTAGGGTTGCCAGACCTCTCGGATTTGATCATTTTATCCTCCGTCCAGCATTGAAATCCTTACTGTCCTGATTTATATCATCGTAAAGTATTTCCCATTAAAATTATTGCTCTGAGTTTTTCCCTTACAACTGTCTGATAATTATATCTATGTTCTATAATACATTAGCCTGGCCGTAATGTCGGTATAAATTCATATATATGGTGAGGAATTTCAAGTGTCCTGGATTTCTAATCTTGTACTCTGCCGACCTAAGCAAGAGTAACATTTACATCATGCTGCCTTTCATGTAAGTTCTGGTTGTTGCAAACTGCAAAACTATTTGCAATTTCAATCATCTGCAAACACAAGAGTAAGAAAATGGAAATCTACTAAGATAGAATCTTGCTGCTTTTCAATTGTCAAACTTCCCCTCTGCACCAAACAAGAGATCATGAAAAAAGCAGAGCCAATTCAGATTAGATTGACCAACAAAAACACAATAATTAGTTTTCATTTACTTTACTTGAGAGGTGAATGCAGGATTTCTGTGATAAGTACAAAGCTCTGATTTGAGTCTAGACAAAACTTATCTGTCTATCCAGAAGGTTCAAATGGCTGGGCCATTAATCCCAATGTTAGGACCAGGGAGACTCTTCAACGCTTGAGGTGCAACTGGGGAAACACTCTACAAATGATGGACAACAGAATGGAGTCTAGAGTGCTGTGCTTGAAGAGGACAGTCAGCAACTCCTCCTGACTACATTCATAGAATTTGGACCATATGTCTTGGTAGTGGAACAATGGAAGTCATCAATACCCCTAGAGGGAAAATTAAGTTGGAAAAAAAAATGAACAAGACAACTGGATGAGTGAAATGAAGTCTCAATCAAAATGTACTCAAAGCAACAGAGTCGGAGGTGGCCAAGACCCTTTCTATCCAAAAACCCAATCTTGTGATCATGTTCCTTCTGCAACTCTTCGACACAAGATAATTAAATGAAAGGCCCCACTGAAGATTGATTGTAAGAAACCACCATAAATAATTTCAGGAAAACTTAGAATAACTCAAAATTTGCCCCAAACTCTTAACAACCAACATAAGTCTGATTTGCCTCAAAATATTTTCCTGTCAAAACTAAAGATTGGAAAATTTCGATCAATACAAAACATTTCTTAAAGTTAATTTCCATATTCACAGATACAGAACAATTTTGACTACTGTTCCTTGAAACTGAAGGAAAACCTCTTGGTGAAGTCAAAATTGAAAATTTTGAAAATAAAGAAAAACAAAAGTTATTACTAAATACTTTGACTTGACCTCTTGGTTAACATTGACCAATGGTAATAAGTGTCTCATTGGAGAAAAAAACTGCAAAAAGTTGGAGTTTTTGACAAAGTAGTTACATAAATAACTAGGGGAGCACAATACAATACAAACATAGCTGGAAGGAAAATTAAGTTAAAGAAATGAACAAGACCACAAGAGGGTAGAATTGAAACCTCGACCAAACTGTACAATATAAAAAAACGCATTAGAAGCGACGGAGTCAAAGGTGTCCAAGACCCTTTCTGTCCAAAGACCCAATCTTGTGACTCAGTCCTTCCTGATGAAACGTGATTCACGAAGCTCCAGCAATTAGAAATGATCTGGGGGAATGAAGCATTTGATATCCTAAAACCTCTTGAGAAGGACAAGAGAGGAAAATGTCAACAAACCTAACATTTAACTCTGATCAGGTCATCACCTTTATTGTTTTGTCTAAGAATGTTTACAGATCTTCAGAGTACCAACAAGAATCCAGGACAGCAGATCTAGGACTTTGACATTCAAGATTCTAAAAAGATTAAAATCAAATTTGAAAGTAGACACATACGGAAACGATGGGATAAATAGTAACAAGGAAACCTCAGAAGACAATACTGTAAAGGTACCTTGCAAAGGGAAAAAGTTGTGTCCATATACCAAAAAAAAAAAAACTGATGAATTTTGGCCAAGTGCTATCTGGGGAAACCTCAACAGGCAGGACAGTGCACGGAAGTGAAACCTGAAAGATATTGGCCAGTGAGATGAAAATAGGATATGGGAATGGACATGAGGTAGAAGGGTATAAAGTGGGAGCAACTAAGGGACAAAGGAGTGCTGCAAAGACACTCGCAGGGGATACCTACAGTGCACAGCAGGAGGTGCACCAGCCCATATGGGGACCCCCAAAAATGGACGATGAACCAGGACACCTGCTTAATGACACTGTAATACAGTATATTTTGGCCCAGTGCTGTGGATGAGGAGGCCGTGCGACACACAGGTTCAATTTGGGGACCCACACACTTGCGCAATAGAGGTTGACTGAAAAGTGAACGGAAGCAGGGACAGATATAAATAGAAAGCTAAAAAGTAGGTGAAGCCAGCACCAAAAGGGATACTGAGAATACCTTTGACTAGTGGATATATTAGTAAAAACAAATCAAGATAACTAAGATTTTATAATTGGGAAATATAGGATTATGAATGGATGTATGAATTTGGGCTTTACAACCCAGAACTTGGACCATCAAGCCACTGAGCCCCTAATTACAAGGGGGAAGAAAGGTGGAGCGGTTTGAACAGCAAGATGGTATAATGGATAAACCATTTGACACTTGAACATTATTAAGTCATCACCCCTACGGTTACAAAATGATTCCGGGCAGATAAAAAATGGCTCAATGTATTTCTAATGATAGTATGTTCACCCTCTGTCAATTGAGCATCAAATGAACTTTACAGAAGAAGACTTCATAACAAATAATGCAGAGATTTTGTTTAGTACGAAGATGCCGATGAAACAGATAATACAGACAAGAAAGTCTGAGCCACGATTGGAACACGACACAAAGAAATGACGAGATCAAATCAGAAGTGGGACTTTAAGAAAACTGTAAATTATTGATTAAAGATGTATAGAATAATCTCTCGGGACAAACTACCTTCAAATATAACTATGTCTATTGAACCTCCCTTCCCTGAAGCAGGACCCAAAAGAAGTGCCAAAACAGATTGAAATAAAACCTCAACTTCTGCCAAGTGATCATGTTCCTTCTGCAACTCTTCAACACAAGATAATTAAATGAAAGGCCCCACTGAAGATTGATTGTAAGAAACCAATTTCAAAAAAACTTAGAATATCTCAAAATTTGCCCCAAACTCTTAACAACCAACATAAGTTTGATTTGCCTCAAAATATGTCCCTGTCAAAACTAAAGATTGGAAAATTTCGATCAATACAAAACATTTCTTAAAGTTAATTTCCCTATTCACAGATACAGAACAATTTTGACTAATGTTCCTTGAAACTCGAAAGGCAACTGTGAAGTCAAAATTGAAAATTTTGAAAATATAGAAAAACAAAAGCTAATGCTAAATACTCTTGGTTAACATTGATCAATGGTAATAAGTGTCTCATTGGAGAAAAAAAAACTGCAAAAAGTTGGAGTTTTTGACAAAGTAGTTACATAAATAACTAGGGCAGCACAATACAATACAAACATAGCTGGAAGGAAAAACTACTTGGTTGAGTGGCTCACTTGCATCAAGCGTTCAGTTCAGCGCATTACGGCATGGCAGAGAGAGAATAAAGAAGAAAACAAATGGCCAGACATTTTCACTTCTCATTCTACTCTTGGACAAGATGCTTTTCATCTCATGAGGTACATAGGCTTGATACACAACCACAGATCCTAAAGACAGTCTGGCTTTTCCAGACTCGAGAACTTGCGCTACTGAGTCTTCCTGAAGGATGGAGAGGAACTGATAGCCATGACTCTGTGAGCTTCTTGCACCTTGTGAGGTCCACCAGATGTCTCTCTAGGTGACGAGTAAGTGTGCCTGATGGTATTATGAAGACAGAGAAAAACTTTGTTCTTGGATATCCTCTTCTTCACTCTACCGGCACTGAGATACAGCCTCTGGTACTCTTGTCTGTAAGGTTGAGTTCTTTTCAGGGAGTGCCATAGCAGCCTCACCAGTCTGGACTTGGAGGGTAAAGATGGAGACGGAGGACTCTAACCTGGAGTTGTGATGGCTTGGTTCTGTGTCTTGGCCGTAAAGAAAGGAGACCTTCCTTTGCTCCAAATGACTCATGAGATACCAGATACCAAAATTTCAAGAGCATAAAGAACAAATATCTAATAAATCCCAATATTATAACCCAATGTTTCAGATAGAAGCTGCAACATAACTAATGATAGGAAATGTCTTTTGGAGATTGGTGGCCCTCCCAAGCCTGCTGCTCTCAACAGAGGAGATAGATAAGTTACAATATTAGAAAACAAAACTTATGGATTAATATTGAGAGCTCTAAAGTATTCACCAATAACTGTATCGAGTGCAAAAGTTGGGTCCTCCTGCTACTACAGCAGAGATATGTACAAAACTCAACTATGTCAAATATATCATGAAAGACAATGAAAATGCATTGGTAAAATAACAATTTCTTGATATGTTTTGAAGAACAACACATGAAAATTAATATCCTGGGTCTCCTCCTCAACATAAAGCATATAGACAAAGTAATAAAAGTGCTGGATTAAAATATATGGGAGGAAATATAAAAAAGAAAAGTACTTTACAAGTTCCCTGTAGATGGGAACCACCGTACATAAAGAAGGAAACAAATCACTTAAGGAGAAAGGGCATACACCAACAAACTGGACCTGCAATGGAAGAAGAAATTGAAAAAGTCAGATAAAAGAACTCTCTTGACTTTCCATTCCTGATGCCTGAGCTCTCTGGGAGGACAGGATTGCCCCAACTCCTCATGAGCACAGACAATTCCCAGGAAGAGGAAAGGTAACCATTTCACCACTGAGACTGATATCGGCTATCAATTACTGAAATGCTTCGACCCCAGAAGTATCCAATCAACGACCTCAAGATGGCCCACTCTTCCTCTTTCTCTCTGGCACACAGCTGCAGAGGATATTCACAGATATTCAGACATCCACTTTGCAACGCCTCACAAAAAGCCTTTTGCTGGAGGACGTACTGAATAACTGCCACCCATGAGGAAAGAGGGATGCCACTGAGTTGGGATACCTCTGCAGGTGGGACCCATAGAGGAGGCTGGGCCATTGGGTTAGTTCTCTCGGTACCTCGACAAGGAAACAAATTGGTTTGAGGCTACTTGGAATGAATGATTTTGAGTTTTCCTGCCTCGTAACATCAAAAGTCATTGATGCTGAAATCACTTGTTATGAATAAACTATGAAAGGCTATTCAACTCAAAACCATAAAAACAAACAGATCAGTATGAAAATTGAGTACCTCTCATTAAACTGCTTCTGAAATTAATATAAAAAATGGATTTTGACATAGGAAAAATCTATTTTTGGGCGAGAGAGCCATGTTTTCCTGATGGAAGTTCCTCATTGGCAGCATCTACTTGGGATATTTCTGCAAGTGATATACCACAGAAATTTACCTCAGAGGTATCACTGGAGTTCTGTCCTCCAGAGTGAATATCCCGAGAGATATCGTGTATAAATCAGGGACGTTTTAATAACAAGCCATGGTTATCCTTCCCCGAATAGTTAACCTTGTCTCGAAGGAAAGGTGAGGGTAGGATACGTGGGCAGGAGAGCTGTTACAACTCCCGATCTCAATACGCTACAATTAACACGTTTCCTGTTGAAACATTCCAGAAGCAGCCATCGCATGTCACAAGGTCCCACACTGAGAAATGGGAGGGGATGGAAAAATAACGGGCAGGCCATCAGGACGACATGGCTATCTCATCCAAAAATAGATTTTTCTCATGTCACAATCCGATTTTTGGGCTCGAGCCATGTCGTCCTAATGGAAGTGTAGCAGAGAATTATCATTCTCAGTTGTGGCCCGAAGATTTTTAACCCTGTAACTCCAAAGATAAAAGCAT
>NC_090749.1:92209543-92244543 GCF_036898095.1 Palaemon carinicauda | reverse complement strand
TGTCAAAACTTGAATGGCAGATTCTAAACGGACGCCAAAGACGAGAAGAAGTTTCCGAATTTTGCCAATTCTACAACGTGAAACTCATTTTCCCTGATCAAGGAAAGAAAGGAGTTGGCTTGTTGGAAGGAGCTGCTAATCGAGTCAAGAAGGCCTTGGATCACATGCAAGAAATTCTCAACGAAGACAAGATGGATTATACTAACGAAGAAGAGCAGGAATCAATCTTTCTTCAACTGGAATCAGAAGGAGAAGAAGGAGAGAATCCTGTGCAAGATGTTCAGGAAGAATTTGCAGCAGAAAATACAAGTTTTGCTGCGATGCTCAAAAAGAATCTGAATGAGGATCAGCCTGGACGAGTCTTCCACTTTGGGATAGTGAAAAGAACAGCTGTGGCAGAAACACAGCTACAGGGAGAAGAAGAAGAAGAGGAGATGATGCAGCGGCTGTGGGAGGAGAAAATGGAGCTGTGGGAACAGGAGATGCTGAGGGGAGATTATGAGATGGATGATGTAGAAGTCGAATATGGCAGAAGGAACACGTCAAAGAAGATTGTCTTCTCTGGGGTCCAATTTGTAAGGGATCTTCAGGATAAGGACCATAAAGGAATGACTCTTTTGCCTCTCAAGGATGAAGAAAAGTTCTTCCTTCAAGAGGAGTAAGGAGTGAAAGTTCAGTGAAAAAAAATAGAAAAAAAAAGAAAAAAAAAATAAAAAAAAATAAATAAAAAAAAACAAAAAAAAAAATTAAAAAACAAAAAAAAATACAAAAAAAAATAAAAAACAAAAAACCCCAAAAAAATGTATATGTATATATATTTTTCCACTTTTGATTTGAAAAGGATATTTTTTAAAAGGAACATAAGTTGTGTTAAGTTCAATTTCGGTTTATTTTGTGAGGAAAAAGAGACTCAGACAAGTTTTTCAAGACCAGAACTTCAAGGACGCTTGGATGGACCGCCCAGCTTGAGGAATGCAATGCCTAACTCTCCAGCTTGGACGATGCTTGGAATAATCTGGTGGACTGGTGCTGCTGATGGAAGAAATCTGGCTGATTTCAGAATGCTCTGTACCTTGATGGGGTGTACAGGACCTTTGTCAAGTGTACAAATGGTCGGATATCTAGATCTATTCTTTTGGATACCAACCTTCGGGTGGTTCTGGGGGAATATTCTAGAAGACCGGCTCTGCAGAAAGATGAAGCTGGGTTTCTTCTATTATGCAGTCTTGTCCTTATAGGTTGGCCCAGGATAGTTCCGCTAGGGAAGGAAGCTGCGTCTCTGGTGAGGTGCTCATCCGATGGCTGCTGATGGAGGACTGGGAGCAGAGTAAGTTCTGGTTCTGAGGATGCTTGGCTTAATTGTCGGGTTTCATGTTTCTTTGATTAAAGGCTTGGCTTAATTGCCTGGTCTAATAAAGCTTGGCTTAAATGTCTGGCTTCATACTTTTTAAATTTAAGGCTTGGCTTCAATGCCTGGCCCCAAAGAAGCTCGGCTTCATCGCCCGGCTTCCTGCTGCTTGGATTTTTTTTCAAGGCTTGGCTTCATTGCCTGGCCCGAAGAAGCTCGGCTTCATCGTCCGGCTTCCTGCTGCTTGGATTTTTTTTTTCAAGGCTTGGCTTCATTGCCTGGCCCCAAAGAAGCTCGGCTTCATCGCCCGGCTTCCTGCTGCTTGGATTTTTTTTCAAGGCTTGGCTTCATTGCCTGGCCGTAAAGAAGCTTGGCTTCATCGCCCGGCTTCCTGCTGCTTGGATTTTTTTTCAAGGCTTGGCTTCATTGCCTGGCCCCAAAGAAGCTCGGCTTCATCGCCCGGCTTCCTGCTGCTTGGACTATTTTTCAAGGCTTGGCTTCATTGCCTGGCCCCAAAGAAGCTCGGCTTCATCGCCCGGCTTCCTGCTGCTTGGACTATTTTTCAAGGCTTGGCTTCATTGCCTGGCCCCAAAGAAGCTCGGCTTCATCGCCCGGCTTCCTGCTGCTTGGATTTTTTTTCAAGGCTTGGCTTCATTGCCTGGCCCCAAAGAAGCTCGGCTTCATCGCCCGGCTTCCTGCTGCTTGGATTTTTTTCAAGGCTTGGCTTCATTGCCTGGCCCCAAAGAAGCTCGGCTTCATCGCCCGGCTTCCTGCTGCTTGGATTTTTTTTCAAGGCTTGGCTTCATTGCCTGGCCCCAAAGAAGCTCGGCTTCATCGCCCGGCTTCCTGCTGCTTGGATTTTTTTCAAGGCTTGGCTTCATTGCCTGGCCCCAAAGAAGCTCGGCTTCATCGCCCGGCTTCCTGCTGCTTGGATTTTTTTTCAAGGCTTGGCTTCATTGCCTGGCCCCAAAGAAGCTCGGTTTCATCGCCCGGCTTCCTGCTGCTTGGATTTTTTTGAAGGCTTGGCTTCATTGCCTGGCCCCAAAGAAGCTCGGCTTCATCGCCCGGCTTCCTGCTGCTTGGATTGTTTTCAAGGCTTGGCTTCCTTGCCTGGCCCCAAAGAAGCTCGGCTTCATCGCCCGGCTTCCTGCTGCTTGGATTTTTTTTCAAGGCTTGGCTTCATTGCCTGGCCCTGCTGCTTGGATTTTTTTTCAAGGCTTGGCTTCATTGTCTGGCCCCAAAGAAGCTCGGCTTCATAGCCCGGCTTCCTGCTGCTTGGATTTTTTTTCAAGGCTTGGCTTCATTGCCTGGCCCCAAAGAAGCTCGGCTTCATAGCCCGGCTTCCTGCTGCTTGGATTTTTTTTCAAGGCTTGGCTTCATTGCCTGGCCCCAAAAGAAGCTCGGCTTCATCGCCCGGCTTCCTGCTGCTTGGATTTTTTTTCAAGGCTTGGCTTCATTGCCTGGCCCCAAAGAAGCTCGGCTTCATCGCCCGGCTTCCTGCTGCTTGGATTTTTTTCGAAGGCTTGGCTTCATTGCCTGGCCCCAAAGAAGCTCGGCTTCATCGCCCGGCTTCCTGCTGCTTGGATTTTTTTTCAAGGCTTGGCTTCATTGCCTGGCCCCAAAGAAGCTCGGCTTCATCGCCCGGCTTCCTGCTGCTTGGATTTTTTTCGAAGGCTTGGCTTCATTGCCTGGCCCCAAAGAAGCTCGGCTTCATCGCCCGGCTTCCTGCTGCTTGGATTTTTTTCGAAGGCTTGGCTTCATTGCCTGGCCCCAAAGAAGCTCGGCTTCATCGCCCGGCTTCCTGCTGCTTGGATTTTTTTTCAAGGCTTGGCTTCATTGCCTGGCCCCAAAGAAGCTCGGCTTCATCGCCCGGCTTCCTGCTGCTTGGATTTTTTTTCAAGGCTTGGCTTCATTGCCTGGCCCCAAAGAAGCTCGGCTTCATCGCCCGGCTTCCTGCTGCTTGGATTTTTTTTCAAGGCTTGGCTTCATTGCCTGGCCCCAAAGAAGCTCGGCTTCATCGCCCGGCTTCCTGCTGCTTGGATTTTTTTTCAAGGCTTGGCTTCATTGCCTGGCCCCAAAGATGCTCGGCTTCATCGCCCGGCTTCCTGCTGCTTGGATTTTTTTTCAAGGCTTGGCTTCATTGCCTGGCCCCAAAGATGCTCGGCTTCATCGCCCGGCTTCCTGCTGCTTGGATTTTTTTTCAAGGCTTGGCTTCATTGCCTGGCCCCAAAGAAGCTCGGCTTCATCGCCCGGCTTCCTGCTGCTTGGATTTTTTTTCAAGGCTTGGCTTCATTGCCTGGCCCCAAAGAAGCTCGGCTTCATCGCCCGGCTTCCTGCTGCTTGGATTTTTTTTCAAGGCTTGGCTTCATTGCCTGGCCCCAAAGAAGCTCGGCTTCATCGCCCGGCTTCCTGCTGCTTGGATTTTTTTCAAGGCTTGGCTTCATTGCCTGGCCCCAAAGAAGCTTGGCTTCATTGTCTGGCTTCCTGCTTTTTGGATCAAAGGCTTGGCTTCATTGCCTGGCCTAAAGAAGCTTGGCTTAATTGTCCGGCTTCCTGCTTTTTGGATCAAAGGCTTGGCTTCATTGCCTGGCCTAAAGAAGCTTGGCTTAATTGTCCGGCTTCCTGCTTTTTGGATCAAAGGCTTGGCTTCATTGCCTGGCCTAAAGAAGCTTGGCTTCATCGCCCGGCTTCCTGCTGCTTGGATTTTTTTCGAAGGCTTGGCTTCATTGCCTGGCCCCAAAGAAGCTTGGCTTCATTGTCTGGCTTCCTGCTTTTTGGATCAAAGGCTTGGCTTCATTGCCTGGCCTAAAGAAGCTTGGCTTAATTGTCCGGCTTCCTGCTTTTTGGATCAAAGGCTTGGCTTCATTGCCTGGCCTAAAGAAGCTTGGCTTAATTGTCCGGCTTCCTGCTTTTTGGATCAAAGGCTTGGCTTCATTGCCTGGCCTAAAGAAGCTCGGCTTCATCGCCCGGCTTCCTGCTGCTTGGATTTTTTTCGAAGGCTTGGCTTCATTGCCTGGCCCCAAAGAAGCTTGGCTTCATTGTCTGGCTTCCTGCTTTTTGGATCAAAGGCTTGGCTTCATTGCCTGGCCTAAAGAAGCTTGGCTTAATTGTCCGGCTTCCTGCTTTTTGGATCAAAGGCTTGGCTTCATTGCCTGGCCTAAAGAAGCTTGGCTTAATTGTCCGGCTTCCTGCTTTTTGGATCAAAGGCTTGGCTTCATTGCCTGGCCTAAAGAAGCTTGGCTTCATCGCCCGGCTTCCTGCTGCTTGGATTTTTTTCAAGGCTTGGCTTCATTGCCTGGCCCCAAAGAAGCTTGGCTTCATTGTCTGGCTTCCTGCTTTTTGGATCAAAGGCTTGGCTTCATTGCCTGGCCTAAAGAAGCTTGGCTTAATTGTCCGGCTTCCTGCTTTTTGGATCAAAGGCTTGGCTTCATTGCCTGGCCTAAAGAAGCTTGGCTTAATTGTCCGGCTTCCTGCTTTTTGGATCAAAGGCTTGGCTTCATTGCCTGGCCTAAAGAAGCTCGGCTTCATCGCCCGGCTTCCTGCTGCTTGGATTTTTTTCGAAGGCTTGGCTTCATTGCCTGGCCCCAAAGAAGCTCGGCTTCATCGCCCGGCTTCCTGCTGCTTGGATTTTTTTTCAAGGCTTGGCTTCATTGCCTGGCCCCAAAGAAGCTCGGCTTCATCGCCCGGCTTCCTGCTGCTTGGATTTTTTTTCAAGGCTTGGCTTCATTGCCTGGCCCCAAAGAAGCTCGGCTTCATCGCCCGGCTTCCTGCTGCTTGGATTTTTTTTCAAGGCTTGGCTTCATTGCCTGGCCCCAAAGAAGCTCGGCTTCATCGCCCGGCTTCCTGCTGCTTGGATTTTTTTTCAAGGCTTGGCTTCATTGCCTGGCCCCAAAGAAGCTCGGCTTCATCGCCCGGCTTCCTGCTGCTTGGATTTTTTTTCAAGGCTTGGCTTCATTGCCTGGCCCCAAAGATGCTCGGCTTCATCGCCCGGCTTCCTGCTGCTTGGATTTTTTTTCAAGGCTTGGCTTCATTGCCTGGCCCCAAAGATGCTCGGCTTCATCGCCCGGCTTCCTGCTGCTTGGATTTTTTTTCAAGGCTTGGCTTCATTGCCTGGCCCCAAAGAAGCTCGGCTTCATCGCCCGGCTTCCTGCTGCTTGGATTTTTTTTCAAGGCTTGGCTTCATTGCCTGGCCCCAAAGAAGCTCGGCTTCATCGCCCGGCTTCCTGCTGCTTGGATTTTTTTTCAAGGCTTGGCTTCATTGCCTGGCCCCAAAGAAGCTCGGCTTCATCGCCCGGCTTCCTGCTGCTTGGATTTTTTTGAAGGCTTGGCTTCATTGCCTGGCCCCAAAGAAGCTTGGCTTCATTGTCTGGCTTCCTGCTTTTTGGATCAAAGGCTTGGCTTCATTGCCTGGCCTAAAGAAGCTTGGCTTAATTGTCCGGCTTCCTGCTTTTTGGATTAAAGGCTTGGCTTCATTGCCTGGCCTAAAGAAGCCTGACTTCATTGTCTGGTTTCCTGCTTTTTGGATCAAAGGCTTGGCTTAATTGCCTGGCCTAAAGAAGCTTGGCTTAATTGTCTGGCTTCCTGCTTTTTGGATCAAAGGCTTGGCTTAATTGCCTGGCCTAAAGAAGCTTGGCTTAATTGTCCGGCTTCCTGCTTTTTGGATTAAAGGCTTGGCTTAATTGCCTGGCCTAAAGAAGCTTGACTTCATTGGCTGGCTTCCTGCTTTTTGGATCAAAGGCTTGGCTTAATTGCCTGGCCTAAAGAAGCTTGGCTTAATTGTCCGGCTTCCTGCCTTTTTGGATTAAAGGCTTGGCTTAATTGCCTGGCCTAAAGAAGCTTGACTTCATTGTCTGGCTTCCTGCTTTTTGGATCAAAGGCTTGGCTTCATTACCTGGCCTAAAGAAGCTTGGCTTAATTGTCTGGCTTCCTGCTTTTTGGATCAAAGGCTTGGCTTCATTGCCTGGCCTAAAGAAGCTTTGCTTAATTGTCTGGCTTCCTGCTGCTTGGATTAAATGAGGTAGTGGTGAGGAGGGTCGTGGGAACCTTGCTGGCTTCTATCTTTCTCAAAAGTGGAAGTTGGCAGAACCCGCCTGATGAGCCCTTTGGTGAGGGCGAAACCCTTATATGATGTGTTTTAATAATATATATATATATATATATATATATATATATATATATATATATATATATATATATATACCACAATGATATTCAATGCCGAATTCTACCTTTGGGAGTGTATATACTATGGAAATTCACTTATGATAAATGCTTCTGGCTGAGGAAGGATTCGAACCTATGCCCTGAGCCGAAACAATGTCTGTTGGGATGACTTTACCAATCGTAAAATCGTCCATTGCATTGTTTCGGCTCAGGGCATAGGTTCGAATCCTTGTTCAGACAGAAGCATTTATCATAAATGAATTTCCATAGGATATACACTCCCAAAGGTAGAATTCGGTATTGAATGTCATTGTGGTTGATTATTATTATTATTATTATTATCATTATTATTATTATTATTATTATTATTATTAGCTAAGCTACATCACTAGTTGGTAAAGCAAGATGCTATAAGCCCAGGGGTTATTTTGTATATTCGTAATAAAATCATTAGAATAATCTTTTCTTTTCTCTTTCAACAGAAAACCTACAAATGGAACATACAAACTACACTAAATTGAACAAACCTGGTGATCGTATATTGGTCAAGAAATTTCAAAGCTTATGATTTGGAATGGAAGAAATTACCATAAATAGTGTCTATTTAAATATTTAATCTGTTATAAAAACAATTCATATTAAATTGATGAATGATAAATAAATTGTTCAAGAAGAAACTGAAACTTTATTGTTTTGTAAGTGTTACAGTAATGTGGGTTTGACAATAAACACCAGTTTTGCAGTGTGATATGCAACCTTATTATTATTATTATTATTATGATTATTATTATTATTATTATTATTATTATTATGATTATCATTATTATTATTATTATTATTATTACTATTATTATTATTATTATTACTATTATTATTCTGATTATTATTATGATTATTATTATTATTATTATTATTATTATTATTATTATTATGATTATTAGTATTATAATTACTTGCTAAGTTACAAGCCTAGTTGGAAAAGCAGGATGCTATAAGCCCAGGGGGTCCAACAGGGAAAATAGCCCAGTGAGGAAATGAAAACAGGAAAATCAAATATTTTAAGATGAGTAACAGCATTAACATAAATATCTCCTCTATAAACTATAAAAACTTTAACAAAACAAGAGGAAGAGAAATAAGATAGAGGAGTGGGCTCGAGTGTACACTCAAGCAAGAGAACTCTAACCCAAGACAGTGAAAGACCATGGTACAGAGGTTATAGCACTACCCAAGACAGTGGAAGACCATAGTACAGAGGTTATAGCACTACCCAAGACTAGAGAACAATGGTTTGATGTTGGAGTGTCCCTCTCCTAGAAGAGCTGCTAACTGAAGCCAAGGAATCTCTTCTACCCTTGTATACAATAAACTGATTTTATAGTTCCTATAGGATGGAGAGTTCCTCTTAATAGGCCTCCCAAAAACAGTGCTCAACGTAAATTATGTAAAAAATGTAATAAAAAGAAGAGCTAGACTGATAAAAGGTGTCCCACCTAGAGAAAGGATTTCTCTTACGCTAATTGAATTACACTGGCTGCCTATTAAAGCGAGAATAGAGTTTGAAATATGTACAATAGCCCATCAAGTTAATAGAACCGGACGTCCAAAATATCTAAGAGAATTGGTACATGTGCAGCCAATAAATCGTGTTTACACGAGAATAGTTACAGATGGCTACAAACTGTTGGAACCTAGATATATGTCTACTTTAGGCTCCAGAGTCTTTAAATATGCTGCCAAAATATCTAAGAGAATTGGTACATATTGTGCAGCCAATAAATCGTGTTGACATGAGAATAGTTACAGATGGTTTTAGATGATTGGAGCCTAGATATATGTCTACTGTAGGTTCTAGATCTTTCAAATATGCAGCCCCTAGACTAAATTATATAACAAGCTCCCACTAGACATTCGAAAGACTGAAGATATTTAAGGCTTTCAAGAGGAAACTGAAGACTTTCTTATTCTCTGGGTGCTTCGATAATGTGGATTTACCAATTAACGAGTAATATGAGATTGAATAATATGATAAAGTGATGTTATGGATCATATAAGGCACAGGAATCCCCGCGTGATAGGACCAGAAAAACAGCCTTTAAAGTAAAGTAAGTAATACTGTGTGATTAATGTTGTTACTTGTTCAAAAACTATTAAAATTTTACGTAACAAGAGCGAATGTTCAATGGTACTTTATTTAAGTCTTCTAATATACTGAACTGTCCCTCTAAACTTGAACTCTGATCATAGATTGCCATAAGATACAACTAGAGGTACCTCTCTCTCTCTCTCTCTCTCTCTCTCTCTCTCTCTCTCTCTCTCTCTCTCTCTCTCTCTCTCTCTCTCTCACCGTCACCCTGTTGGAGCCCTTATAATAATAATAATAATAAATGCTAAGCTACAACCCTAGTTGGAAAAGCAGGATGCTATAAGCCCAGGGGCCCCAACAGGGAAAATAGCCCAGTGAGGAAAGGAAATGAAGAAAATCCTTATAGGGCTTGTAGCATCCTGCTTTTCCAACTAGGGTTGTTGCTTAGCTAATAATAATAATAATAATAATAATAATAATAATAATAATAATAATAATAATAATAATAATAATAATAATAATAATAACAGATGTTGAGCCTAAATAGCCTTGAGAAAAAGCTTCCATTAAAACAGAAAAAAAAAAACTTAAAGCAAATTCTAAGATTGTTATAAAAATAAACTCAAACTACAGTATGTAATTTAAGAAACATTTATTCAATGTGATGATTTAGTTGTGACACATACAGCTATAACGTTATGCCCACATAGATTGCACGCACATACGCACACACGTCTGAGGAGGGGCGCGAAGAGAGGGCTAACAGCTATGTGCCCCTTTTACTCTCTTGAACTTTGACCTCTCTTGGTGGTGTCTCTGACGAGAGACATAAACAAGATATTATTATACTTTCAACTACTACCACTACTACTACTACTACTACTACTACTACTACTACTACTACTATTATTATTATCATTATTATTATCATTATTATTATCATTATCATTATTAATTGCTAAGCTACAACCCTAGTTAGAAAAAAAGAATGCTATAAGCCTAGGGGCTCCAACGGGGAAAATAGGCCAGTGAGGAAAGGAAACAAGGAAAAAGTAAATACTTTAAGAATAATAAAATAAACATCTCCTATATAAACTATAAAAACTTTAACAAAACATGAGGGAGAGAAATTAGATAGAATAGTGTGCCCGAGTGTACCCTCAAGCAAGAGAACTCTAACCCAAGGTAGTGGAAGACCATGGTACAGAGGCTATGGCACTACCCAGGACTAGAGAATAATGGTTTGATTTTGGAGTGTCCTTCACCTAGAAGAGCTGCTTACCATAGCTTAAGAGTCTCTTCTACCCTTACCAAGAGGAAAGTGGCCACTGAACAATTACAGTGCAGTAGTTCACCCCTTGGGTGAAGAAGAATTGTTTGGTGTATATATATATATATATATATATATATATATATATATATATATATATATATATATATATATATATATATATATATTAGTCCACATAAGGAAAATTAAAAGATGTGTATATGTAGAAATGCTCTACAGTTACGTCCACCACTGGACCTCTTCTTGGAACGTTTATTATTATTATTATTATTATTATTATTATTATTATTATTATTATTATTATTATTCTTTTTTTAAAGATAAAAGCTCCTTTGGCGGACGAAACTGTAGAGCATTTCTACATACGCTCATCTTTCAATTTTCCTTATGTGGACTACCATATATTAAGTAATCTCCGTGCTAAGGAAGATTACACACTCACACACACACACACACACACACACACATATATATATATATATATATATATATATATATATATATATATATATATATATATATATATATATATATATATATATACACGTATATATATAAATTTAATTATTGCCTTTGCCAAAATTGAAGATTTTGCTTATTTGTGAGAAACTTTACACAAAAACTAGTGAACCAATTTTAACCAAACTTGGTGGACATATGGAGAATGAATCAAGGACAAATCCATAAAATTTTGAAGAAAATACATTGAAATACAAAGACGCAATGGAGTCAAGAGCGAAATAAGACTGCTTGGCGAAGGTATGCCCTCTACTGAGTGCCTCTCTGGCTATATCTGAAATGTCTACTGCCGTTATGTAAAAACATCTTCTGGTACTAACTACATAACTACACACAAGATCATAGTAATGTACATAATCAGACAGAATATTATAAGAATATCAGGATGCTATAAGCCCAAGGGCTCCAACAGGGAAAATAGCTCAGTGATGTAAGGAAATAAGGAAATTAATAGAATATTTTAAGAACATTGGTATCATAATAATAAATAAATATTTCATAGATAAGATAAAAAATAAATCAAAAAAATAAATAAGAAAGAATAGTGTTCCCAAGTGTACCCCCAAGCAAAAGGACTCTACCCCACCCAAGACAGTGAAAGGCTATGGTACTACCCAAGATTGGAGAACAATGGTTTGATTTTGGAGTGTCCTTCTCCTAGAAGAGCTGCTTACCATAGCTAAAGAGTCTCTTCTAGCCTTACCAAGAGGAAAATAGCCAATGAACAATTACAGTGCAGTAGTTAACCCCTTGGGTGAAGAATTGTTTAGTAATCTCAGTGTTGTCGGGTGTATGAGGACAGAGGAGAATGTGGAGAGAATAGGCCAGACTATTCGTTGTATGTGTAGACAAAGGGAAAATGAGACGTAGCCAGAGATAGGATTCAATGTAGTACTGCCTGGCCAGTCAAAAGACACAATAACTCTCTAGCGGTAGTATCTCAACGGGTGGTTGGTACCCTGGACAACCTACTACCTATAAAGGACTGAAATATTTCTACAAATTAAGCACTAATTCTGTAACATAATTCCTGCTTGAGATTTCCCAACGGCAGATCAATCAATCAATCAACCAATTCTATCAGTCAAACAAGAAATAGATCTTTGGGATAGAAGTGAATGCACAAAACTATCGTATCAAGTTGTGGTGAGATAAATTTCTCAAAACGAATATGTTTTGAACGTGTTACCTCAAGACGAACATGTTGTGAACGTGTTACCTCAAGGCGAACATGTTGTGAACTTGTTACCTCAAGACGAACATGTTGTGAACGTGTTACCTCCAGACGAACATGTTGTGAACGTGTTACCTCCAGACGAACATGTTTTGAACATATTATCTCAAGACGAACATGTTTTGTACATATTATCTCAAGACGAACATGTTTTGAACGTGTTACCTCAAGACGAACATGTTGTGAACGTGTTACCTCAAGACGAACATGTTTTGAACGTGTTACCTCAAGACGGACATGTTGTGAACGTGTTACCTCAAGAGGAACATGTTGTGAACGTGTTACCTCAAGACGAACATGTTGTGAACGTGTTACCTCAAGACGAACATGTTGTGAACGTGTTACCTCCAGACGAACATGTTTTGAACATATTATCTCAAGACAAACATGTTTTGAACGTGTTAACTCAAGACGAACATGTTTTGAACGTGTTACCTCAAGTCGAACATGTTGTGAACGTGTTACCTCAAGACGAACATGTTGTGAACGTGTTACCTCCAGACGAACATGTTGTGAACGTGTTACCTCCAGATGAACATGTTTTGAACATATTATCTCAAGACGAACATGTTTTGAACGTGTTACCTCAAGACGAACATGTTGTGAACGTGTTACCTCAAGACGAACATGTTGTGAACGTGTTACCTCCAGACGAACATGTTTTGAACGTATTACCTCAAGACGAACATGTTGTGAACGTGTTACCTCAAGACGAACATGTTGTGAACGTGTTACCTCAAGACGAACATGTTGTGAACGTGTTACCTCAAGACGAACATGTTTTGAACGTGTTACCTCAAGACGAACATGTTGTGAACGTGTTACCTCAAGACGAACATGTTGTGAACGTGTTACCTCCAGACGAACATGTTTTGAACGTATTACCTCAAGACGAACATGTTGTGAACGTGTTACCTCAAGACGAACATGTTGTGAACGTGTTACCTCAAGACGAACATGTTGTGAACGTGTTACCTCAAGACGAACATGTTGTGAACGTGTTACCTCAAGACGAACGTGTTGTGAACGTGTTACCTCCAGACGAACATGTTTTGAACATATTATCTCAAGACGAACATGTTTTGAGCGTGTTAACTCAAGACGAACATGTTTTGAACGTGTTATCTCAAGTCGAACATGTTTTGAACGTGTTACCTCAAGTCGAACATGTTTTGAAGGCGTTACCTCCAGACTAACATGTTTTGAACGTATTATCTCAAGACGAACATGTTTTGAATGTGTTATCTCAAGACGAACATGTTTTGAACGTGTTACCTCCAGACGAACATGTTTTGAACGTGTTATCTCAAGACGAACATGTTTTGAACGTGTTACCTCAAGACGAACATGTTGTGAACGTGTTACCTCAAGACGAACATGTTTTGAACGTGTTACCTCAAGACGAACATGTTTTGAACGTGTTACCTCAAGACGAACATGTTGTGAACGTGTTACCTCAAGACGAACATGTTGTGAACGTGTTACCTCAAGACGAACATGTTTTGAACGTGTTACCTCAAGACGAACATGTTGTGAACGTGTTACCTCAAGACGAACATGTTTTGAACGTGTTACCTCAAGACGAACATGTTTTGAACGTGTTACCTCAAGACGAACACGTTTTGAACGTGTTACCTCAAGACGAACATGCTTTGAGCCTGTTATCTCAGTGTTTTGAACGTGTTATCTCAAGACGAACATGTTTTGAACGTGTTATCTCAAGACGAACATGTTTTGAACGTGTTATCATGAACACTACATAACATGTTTACATCAGCCACTATATAAAATCAATCAGAATAGGTCAAAGGTCAAAACTATAAAACAAAAAATAAAGAAGAGAAGCGTGTGTGTTCATAAGTGCGTGTCCCACACTTTAAAAAAACTTTTTACATATCCATTAGTTTTTTGTATTTAATAATTAACAGCTTTTTATAATTTTCTTTTATTTTAATCTACACTTTAGAAGGAATTATTCATATCAGACTAAAACACAAAACATCAAAACAAGATAAAAAACAATGTTTTTGCTGACTTGATAATCAGTTTCATATCAATTATCATTAGTGTACACCATTTTACAATATCATACGGATTACTGAAAAAGAGGATCGGTTAAAAAAACATTAAGGGATATCTATATTATCTATTTACATCACCACTGTTCAATGAGTTCTCCAAATCAAAATCCAACATATAATCACAGAAATGATATAAACGATATTATCAAACCATAACTGAAACAAAAGACTAATAAAATCTGTCGAAACATATGATTATCGCGGCTTGAAACCTATCAGTCATAAAAAGATGCTTATGCAAACTATGCAAATGACTTCCATTGAAATGCTTAACGAGAGAGATAACTAAACTAGTCATGCAATTGCATCTGATATAACCGAGTCATTTGATGTAATCCTCTTCTTAAACGGTGTCGCATAAACTGGCATGAATAAATCATGTTAGGAGAGAGTAATCTTTAAGTAGTGGAAGGCTAAATCTTCTCCAGCATCATTTTTGGCAACACAGTGACAATGCCAGAGAGACTGTTTAGTACTTTGCCCTCCTCATATGTTTGACATTTGCTGAAGCTTCTGGGTATATGCCCTAGTGCCAATCACCCCTGTGCAAACTGCTTCAGTGCTGCTCCTTAGCTCCCTCCCTAGATATGTCTGTGACCCTAGCTACTAGCCTGTGTTACCAGTGCCAGTGATTATTCCTGACGCTTCGCCTGTGACAACCCTTGCGGTTTCTCACCTTGGGAGAGCTTCGTTGTTGGTGGTTGTTTAAACCTTAACTTCTCTACTTGCAGAGCCTGAAGCGATGGTTGGTATAAGAAAGAAGTGAGTTCACTCCTCTTCCTTTTCCAGCTTATCCTCCTCCTTTTATTTTGATCAAGGCACTTCTATTAAGACCAGTCGTAGTCGCAAGAGTAGGGCTCTTGACAACATCACCTCTCTTTTTTCTCTCCATCTTCTATCGTACAACCACTTGATCCTTTCAATTGAGTCCGTACTTTATCCGATGAAGTAGACTTGTACTTCTACATCAAAGGATATTTCCTCCTCAAAAAGAAAAAATTTTCTTTTTCTCTCCATCTTCTATCGTCCAACCACTTGATCCTTTCAATTGAGTCCGTACTTTATCCGATGAAGTAGACTTGTACTTCTACATCAAAGGATATTTCCTCCTCAATAAGAAAAAAAATTCCTTTTTCTCTCCATCTTCTACTGTCGAACCACTTGATCCTTTCAATTGAGTCCGTACTTTATCTGATGAAGTAGACTTGTACTTCTACATCAAAGGATATTTCCTCCTCAATAAGAAAAAAATTTCTTTTTCTCTCCATCTTCTACTGTCCAACCACTTGATCCTTCCAATTGAGTCCGTACTTTATCCGATGAAGTAGACTTGTACTTCTACATCAAAGGATATTTCCTCCTCAATAAGAAAAAAATTTCTTTTTCTCTCCATCTTCTACTGTCCAACCACTTGATCCTTTCAATTGAGTCCGTACTTTATCCGATGAAGTAGACTTGTACTTCTACATCAAAGGATATTTCCTCCTCAATAAGAAAAAAATTTCTCTTTTCTCTCCATCTTCTACTGTCCAACCACTTGATCCTTTCAATTGAGTCCGTACATTATCCGATGAAGTAGACTTATACTTCAACATCAAAGGATATTTCCTCCTCAATAACAAAAAAAATTCTTTTTCTCTCCATCTTCTATTGTCCAACCACTTGATCCTTTCAATTGAGTCCGTACATTATCCGATGAAGTAGGCTTGTACTTCTACATCAAAGGATATTTCCTCCTCAAAAAGAAAATAATTTCTTTTTCTCTCCATCCTTTATTGTCCAACCACTTGATCCTTTCAATTGAGTCCGTACTTTATCCAATGAAGTAGGCTTGTACTTCTACATCAAAGGATATTTCCTCCTCAAAAAGAAAAAAATTTCTTTTTCTCTCCATCTTCTATTGTCCAACCACTTGATCCTTTCAATTGAGTCCGTACTTTATCCAATGAAGTAGACTTGTACTTCTACATCAAAGGATATTTCCTCCTCAATAAGAAAAAAATTTCTTTTTCTCTCCATTTTCTATTGTCCAACCACTTGATCCTTTCAATTGAGTCCGTACTTTATCCAATGAAGTAGGCTTGTACTTCTACATCAAAGGATATTTCCTCCTCAAAAAGAAAAAAATTTCTTTTTCTCTCCATCTTCTACTGTCCAACCACTTGATCCTTTCAATTGAGTCCGTACTTTATCCGATGAAGTAGGCTTGTACTTCTACATCAAAGGATATTTCCTCCTCAATAAGAAAAAAATTTCTTTTTCTCTCCATCTTCTACTGTCCAACCACTTGATCCTTTCAATTGAGTCCGTACTTTATCCGATGAAGTAGGCTTGTACTTCTACATCAAAGGATATTTCCTCCTCAATAAGAAAAAAATTTCTTTTTCTCTCCTTCTTCTACTGTCCAACCACTTGATCCTTTCAATTGAGTCCGTACTTTATCCGATGAAGTAGGCTTGTACTTCTACATCAAAGGATATTTCCTCCTCAATAAGAAAAAAATTTCTTTTTCTCTCCATCTTCTACTGTCCAACCACTTGATCCTTTCAATTGAGTCCGTACTTTATCCGATGAAGTAGGCTTGTACTTCTACATCAAAGGATATTTCCTCCTCAATAAGAAAAAAATTTCTTTTTCTCTCCTTCTTCTACTGTCCAACCACTTGATCCTTTCAATTGAGTCCGTACTTTATCCGATGAAGTAGGCTTGTACTTCTACATCAAAGGATATTTCCTCCTCAATAAGAAAAAAATTTCTTTTTCTCTCCTTCTTCTACTGTCCAACCACTTGATCCTTTCAATTGAGTCCGTACTTTATCCGATGAAGTAGGCTTGTACTTCTACATCAAAGGATATTTCCTCCTCAATAAGAAAAAAAATTCCTTTTTCTCTCCATCTTCTATTGTCCAACCACTTGATCCTTTCAATTGAGTCCTTACTTTATCCGATGAAGTAGGCTTGTACTTCTACATCAAAGGATATTTCCTCCTCAATAAGAAAAAAAATTCCTTTTTCTCTCCATCTTCTATTGTCCAACCACTTGATCCTTTCAATTGAGTCCTTACTTTATCCGATGAAGTAGGCTTGTACTTCTACATCAAAGGATATTTCCTCCTCAATAACAAAAAAAATTTCTTTTTCTCTCCATCTTCTATTGTCCAACCACTTGATCCTTTCAATTGAGTCCTTACTTTATCCGATGAAGTAGGCTTGTACTTCTACATCAAAGGATATTTCCTCCTCAATAAGAAAAAAAATTTCTTTTTCTCTCCTTCTTCTACTTTCCAACCACTTTATCCTTTCAATTGAGTCCCTACTTTATCCGATGAAGTAGGCTTGTACTTCTACATCAAAGGATATTTCCTCCTCAATAAGAAAAAAATTTCTTTTTCTCTCCTTCTTCTACTGTCCAACCACTTGATCCTTTCAATTGAGTCCGTACTTTATCCGATGAAGTAGGCTTGTACTTCTACATCAAAGGATATTTCCTCCTCAATAAGAAAAAAATTTCTTTTTCTCTCCTTCTTCTACTGTCCAACCACTTGATCCTTTCAATTGAGTCCGTACTTTATCCGATGAAGTAGGCTTGTACTTCTACATCAAAGGATATTTCCTCCTCAATAAGAAAAAAAATTCCTTTTTCTCTCCATCTTCTATTGTCCAACCACTTGATCCTTTCAATTGAGTCCTTACTTTATCCGATGAAGTAGGCTTGTACTTCTACATCAAAGGATATTTCCTCCTCAATAAGAAAAAAATTCCTTTTTCTCTCCATCTTCTATTGTCCAACCACTTGCTCCTTTCAATTGAGTCCGTACTTTATCCGATGAAGTAGGCTTGTACTTCTACATCAAAGAATATTTCCTCCTCAATAACAAAAAAAATTTCTTTTTCTCTCCATCTTCTATTGTCCAACCACTTGATCCTTTCAATTGAGTCCGTACTTTATCCGATGAAGTAGGCTTGTACTTCTACATCAAAGGATATTTCCTCCTCAAAAAGAAAAAAAATTCCTTTTTCTCTCCATCTTCTATCGTCCAACCACTTGATCCTTTCAATTGAGTCCTTACTTTATCCGATGAAGTAGGCTTGTACTTCTACATCAAAGGATATTTCCTCCTCAATAAGAAAAAAAATTCCTTTTTCTCTCCATCTTCTATTGTCCAACCACTTGATCCTTTCAATTGAGTCCGTACTTTATCCGATGAAGTAGGCTTGTACTTCTACATCAAAGGATATTTCCTCCTCAATAAGAAAAAAAATTCCTTTTTCTCTCCATCTTCTATTGTCCAACCACTTGATCCTTTCAATTGAGTCCGTACTTTATCCGATGAAGTAGGCTTGTACTTCTACATCAAAGGATATTTCCTCCTCAATAAGAAAAAAAATTCCTTTTTCTCTCCATCTTCTATCGTCCAACCACTTGATCCTTTCAATTGAGTCCTTACTTTATCCGATGAAGTAGGCTTGTACTTCTACATCAAAGGATATTTCCTCCTCAATAAGAAAAAAAATTCCTTTTTCTCTCCATCTTCTATCGTCCAACCACTTGATCCTTTCAATTGAGTCCGTACTTTATCCGATGAAGTAGGCTTGTACTTCTACATCAAAGGATATTTCCTCCTCAATAAAAAAAAATTCCTTTTTCTCTCCATCTTCTACTGTCCAACCACTTGATCCTTTCAATTGAGTCCTTACTTTATCCGATGAAGTAGGCTTGTACTTCTACATCAAAGGATATTTCCTCCTCAATAAGAAAAAAAATTCCTTTTTCTCTCCATCTTTTATTGTCCAACCACTTGATCCTTTCAATTGAGTCCTTACTTTATCCGATGAAGTAGGCTTGTACTTCTACATCAAAGGATATTTCCTCCTCAATAAGAAAAAAATTCCTTTTTCTCTCCATCTTCTATTGTCCAACCACTTGATCCTTTCAATTAAGTCCGTACTTTATCCGATGAAGTAGGCTTGTACTTCTACATCAAAGGATATTTCCTCCTCAATAAGAAAAAAAATTCCTTTTTCTCTCCATCTTCTATTGTCCAACCACTTGATCCTTTCAATTGAGTCCTTACTTTATCCGATGAAGTAGGCTTGTACTTCTACATCAAAGGATATTTCCTCCTCAATAAGAAAAAAAATTCCTTTTTCTCTCCATCTTTTATTGTCCAACCACTTGATCCTTTCAATTGAGTCCTTACTTTATCCGATGAAGTAGGCTTGTACTTCTACATCAAAGGATATTTCCTCCTCAATAAGAAAAAAAATTCCTTTTTCTCTCCATCTTTTATTGTCCAACCACTTGATCCTTTCAATTGAGTCCTTACTTTATCCGATGAAGTAGGCTTGTACTTCTACATCAAAGGATATTTCCTCCTCAATAAGAAAAAAAATTCCTTTTTCTCTCCATCTTCAATTGTCCAACCACTTGATCCTTTCAATTAAGTCCGTACTTTATCCGATGAAGTAGACTTGTACTTCTACATCAAAGGATATTTCCTCCTCAATAAAAAAAAAAAATTCCTTTTTCTCTCCATCTTCTATCGTCCAACCACTTGATCCTTTCAATTGAGTCCTTACTTTATCCGATGAAGTAGGCTTGTACTTCTACATCAAAGGATATTTCCTCCTCAATAAAAAAAAAATTCCTTTTTCTCTCCATCTTCTATCGTCCAACCACTTGATCCTTTCAATTGAGTCCTTACTTTATCCGATGAAGTAGGCTTGTACTTCTATATCAAAGGATATTTCCTCCTCAATAAGAAAAAAAATTCCTTTTTCTCTCCATCATTTATTGTCCAACCACTTGATCCTTTCAATTGAGTCCTTACTTTATCCGATGAAGTAGGCTTGTACTTCTACATCAAAGGATATTTCCTCCTCAATAAGAAAAAAAATTCCTTTTTCTCTCCATCTTCTATTGTCCAACCACTTGATCCTTTCAATTAAGTCCGTACTTTATCCGATGAAGTAGACTTGTACTTCTACATCAAAGGATATTTCCTCCTCAATAAGAAAAAAAATTCCTTTTTCTCTCCATCTTCTATCGTCCAACCACTTGATCCTTTCAATTGAGTCCTTACTTTATCCGATGAAGTAGGCTTGTACTTCTACATCAAAGGATATTTCCTCCTCAATAAGAAAAAAAATTCCTTTTTCTCTCCATCTTTTATTGTCCAACCACTTGATCCTTTCAATTGAGTCCGTACTTTATCCGATGAAGTAGGCTTGTACTTCTACATCAAAGGATATTTCCTCCTCAATAAGAAAAAAATTTCTTTTTCTCTCCTTCTTCTACTGTCCAACCACTTGATCCTTTCAATTGAGTCCGTACTTTATCCGATGAAGTAGGCTTGTACTTCTACATCAAAGGATATTTCCTCCTCAATAAGAAAAAAATTTCTTTTTCTCTCCTTCTTCTACTGTCCAACCACTTGATCCTTTCAATTGAGTCCGTACTTTATCCGATGAAGTAGGCTTGTACTTCTACATCAAAGGATATTTCCTCCTCAATAAGAAAAAAAATTCCTTTTTCTCTCCATCTTCTATTGTCCAACCACTTGATCCTTTCAATTGAGTCCGTACTTTATCCGATGAAGTAGGCTTGTACTTCTACATCAAAGGATATTTCCTCCTCAATAAGAAAAAAATTCCTTTTTCTCTCCATCTTCTATTGTCCAACCACTTGCTCCTTTCAATTGAGTCCGTACTTTATCCGATGAAGTAGGCTTGTACTTCTACATCAAAGGATATTTCCTCCTCACAAAGAAAAAAAATTCCTTTTTCTCTCCATCTTCTATTGTCCAACCACTTGATCCTTTCAATTGAGTCCTTACTTTATCCGATGAAGTAGGCTTGTACTTCTACATCAAAGGATATTTCCTCCTCAATAACAAAAAAAATTTCTTTTTCTCTCCATCTTCTATTGTCCAACCACTTGATCCTTTCAATTGAGTCCGTACTTTATCCGATGAAGTAGGCTTGTACTTCTACATCAAAGGATATTTCCTCCTCAAAAAGAAAAAAAATTCCTTTTTCTCTCCATCTTCTATCGTCCAACCACTTGATCCTTTCAATTGAGTCCTTACTTTATCCGATGAAGTAGGCTTGTACTTCTACATCAAAGGATATTTCCTCCTCAATAAGAAAAAAAATTCCTTTTTCTCTCCATCTTCTATTGTCCAACCACTTGATCCTTTCAATTGAGTCCGTACTTTATCCGATGAAGTAGGCTTGTACTTCTACATCAAAGGATATTTCCTCCTCAATAAGAAAAAAAATTCCTTTTTCTCTCCATCTTCTATTGTCCAACCACTTGATCCTTTCAATTGAGTCCGTACTTTATCCGATGAAGTAGGCTTGTACTTCTACATCAAAGGATATTTCCTCCTCAATAAGAAAAAAAATTCCTTTTTCTCTCCATCTTCTATCGTCCAACCACTTGATCCTTTCAATTGAGTCCTTACTTTATCCGATGAAGTAGGCTTGTACTTCTACATCAAAGGATATTTCCTCCTCAATAAGAAAAAAAATTCCTTTTTCTCTCCATCTTCTATCGTCCAACCACTTGATCCTTTCAATTGAGTCCGTACTTTATCCGATGAAGTAGGCTTGTACTTCTACATCAAAGGATATTTCCTCCTCAATAAAAAAAAAATTCCTTTTTCTCTCCATCTTCTACTGTCCAACCACTTGATCCTTTCAATTGAGTCCTTACTTTATCCGATGAAGTAGGCTTGTACTTCTACATCAAAGGATATTTCCTCCTCAATAAGAAAAAAAATTCCTTTTTCTCTCCATCTTTTATTGTCCAACCACTTGATCCTTTCAATTGAGTCCTTACTTTATCCGATGAAGTAGGCTTGTACTTCTACATCAAAGGATATTTCCTCCTCAATAAGAAAAAAAATTCCTTTTTCTCTCCATCTTCTATTGTCCAACCACTTGATCCTTTCAATTAAGTCCGTACTTTATCCGATGAAGTAGGCTTGTACTTCTACATCAAAGGATATTTCCTCCTCAATAAGAAAAAAAATTCCTTTTTCTCTCCATCTTCTATTGTCCAACCACTTGATCCTTTCAATTGAGTCCTTAATTTATCCGATGAAGTAGACTTGTACTTCTACATCAAAGGATATTTCCTCCTCAATAAGAAAAAAAATTCCTTTTTCTCTCCATCTTTTATTGTCCAACCACTTGATCCTTTCAATTGAGTCCTTACTTTATCCGATGAAGTAGGCTTGTACTTCTACATCAAAGGATATTTCCTCCTCAATAAGAAAAAAAATTCCTTTTTCTCTCCATCTTTTATTGTCCAACCACTTGATCCTTTCAATTGAGTCCTTACTTTATCCGATGAAGTAGGCTTGTACTTCTACATCAAAGGATATTTCCTCCTCAATAAGAAAAAAAATTCCTTTTTCTCTCCATCTTCAATTGTCCAACCACTTGATCCTTTCAATTAAGTCCGTACTTTATCCGATGAAGTAGACTTGTACTTCTACATCAAAGGATATTTCCTCCTCAATAAAAAAAAAAATTCCTTTTTCTCTCCATCTTCTATCGTCCAACCACTTGATCCTTTCAATTGAGTCCTTACTTTATCCGATGAAGTAGGCTTGTACTTCTACATCAAAGGATATTTCCTCCTCAATAAAAAAAAAATTCCTTTTTCTCTCCATCTTCTATCGTCCAACCACTTGATCCTTTCAATTGAGTCCTTACTTTATCCGATGAAGTAGGCTTGTACTTCTACATCAAAGGATATTTCCTCCTCAATAAGAAAAAAAATTCCTTTTTCTCTCCATCATTTATTGTCCAACCACTTGATCCTTTCAATTGAGTCCTTACTTTATCCGATGAAGTAGGCTTGTACTTCTACATCAAAGGATATTTCCTCCTCAATAAGAAAAAAAAATTCCTTTTTCTCTCCATCTTCTATTGTCCAACCACTTGATCCTTTCAATTAAGTCCGTACTTTATCCGATGAAGTAGACTTGTACTTCTACATCAAAGGATATTTCCTCCTCAATAAGAAAAAAAATTCCTTTTTCTCTCCATCTTCTATCGTCCAACCACTTGATCCTTTCAATTGAGTCCTTACTTTATCCGATGAAGTAGGCTTGTACTTCTACATCAAAGGATATTTCCTCCTCAATAAGAAAAAAAATTCCTTTTTCTCTCCATCTTCTATTGTCCAACCACTTGATCCTTTCAATTGAGTCCTTACTTTATCCGATGAAGTAGGCTTGTACTTCTACATCAAAGGATATTTCCTCCTCAATAAAAAAAAAAATTCCTTTTTCTCTCCATCTTCTATCGTCCAACCACTTGATCCTTTCAATTGAGTCCGTACTTTATCCGATGAAGTAGGCTTGTACTTCTACATCAAAGGATATTTCCTCCTCAATAAAAAAAAAATTCCTTTTTCTCTCCATCTTCTATCGTCCAACCACTTGATCCTTTCAATTGAGTCCCTACTTTATCCGATGAAGTAGGCTTGTACTTCTACATCAAAGGATATTTCCTCCTCAATAAGAAAAAAAATTCCTTTTTCTCTCCATCTTCTATCGTCCAACCACTTGATCCTTTCAATTGAGTCCTTACTTTATCCGATGAAGTAGGCTTGTACTTCTACATCAAAGGATATTTCCTCCTCAATAAGAAAAAAAATTCCTTTTTCTCTCCATCTTCTATCGTCCAACCACTTGATCCTCTCAATTGAGTCCTTACTTTATCCGATGAAGTAGGCTTGTACTTCTACATCAAAGGATATTTCCTCCTCAATAAGAAAAAAAATTCCTTTTTCTCTCCATCTTCTATCGTCCAACCACTTGATCCTTTCAATTGAGTCCTTACTTTATCCGATGAAGTAGGCTTGTACTTCTACATCAAAGGATATTTCCTCCTCAATAAGAAAAAAAATTCCTTTTTCTCTCCATCTTCTATCGTCCAACCACTTGATCCTTTCAATTGAGTCCTTACTTTATCCGATGAAGTAAGCTTGTACTTCTACATCAAAGGATATTTCCTCCTCAATAAGAAAAAAAATTCCTTTTTCTCTCCATCTTCTATCGTCCAACCACTTGATCCTCTCAATTGAGTCCTTACTTTATCCGATGAAGTAGGCTTGTACTTCTACATCAAAGGATATTTCCTCCTCAATAAGAAAAAAAATTCCTTTTTCTCTCCATCTTCTATCGTCCAACCACTTGATCCTTTCAATTGAGTCCTTACTTTATCCGATGAAGTAGGCTTGTACTTCTACATCAAAGGATATTTCCTCCTCAATAAGAAAAAAAATTCCTTTTTCTCTCCATCTTCTATCGTCCAACCACTTGATCCTCTCAATTGAGTCCTTACTTTATCCGATGAAGTAGGCTTGTACTTCTACATCAAAGGATATTTCCTCCTCAATAAAAAAAAAAAATTCCTTTTTCTCTCCATCTTCTATCGTCCAACCACTTGATCCTTTCAATTGAGTCCTTACTTTATCCGATGAAGTAAGCTTGTACTTCTACATCAAAGGATATTTCCTCCTCAATAAGAAAAAAAATTCCTTTTTCTCTCCATCTTCTATCGTCCAACCACTTGATCCTCTCAATTGAGTCCTTACTTTATCCGATGAAGTAGGCTTGTACTTCTACATCAAAGGATATTTCCTCCTCAATAAAAAAAAAAATTCCTTTTTCTCTCCATCTTCTATCGTCCAACCACTTGATCCTTTCAATTGAGTCCTTACTTTATCCGATGAAGTAGGCTTGTACTTCTACATCAAAGGATATTTCCTCCTCAATAAGAAAAAAAATTCCTTTTTCTCTCCATCTTCTATCGTCCAACCACTTGATCCTTTCAATTGAGTCCTTACTTTATCCGATGAAGTAAGCTTGTACTTCTACATCAAAGGATATTTCCTCCTCAATAAGAAAAAAAATTCCTTTTTCTCTCCATCTTCTATCGTCCAACCACTTGATCCTCTCAATTGAGTCCTTACTTTATCCGATGAAGTAGGCTTGTACTTCTACATCAAAGGATATTTCCTCCTCAATAAGAAAAAAAATTCCTTTTTCTCTCCATCTTCTATCGTCCAACCACTTGATCCTTTCAATTGAGTCCTTACTTTATCCGATGAAGTAGGCTTGTACTTCTACATCAAAGGATATTTCCTCCTCAATAAGAAAAAAAATTCCTTTTTCTCTCCATCTTCTATCGTCCAACCACTTGATCCTCTCAATTGAGTCCTTACTTTATCCGATGAAGTAGGCTTGTACTTCTACATCAAAGGATATTTCCTCCTCAATAAAAAAAAAAAATTCCTTTTTCTCTCCATCTTCTATCGTCCAACCACTTGATCCTCTCAATTGAGTCCTTACTTTATCCGATGAAGTAGGCTTGTACTTCTACATCAAAGGATATTTCCTCCTCAATAAAAAAAAAAATTCCTTTTTCTCTCCATCTTCTATCGTCCAACCACTTGATCCTTTCAATTGAGTCCGTACTTTATCCGATGAAGTAGGCTTGTACTTCTACATCAAAGGATATTTCCTCCTCAATAAAAAAAAAATTCCTTTTTCTCTCCATCTTCTATCGTCCAACCACTTGATCCTTTCAATTGAGTCCCTACTTTATCCGATGAAGTAGGCTTGTACTTCTACATCAAAGGATATTTCCTCCTCAATAAGAAAAAAAATTCCTTTTTCTCTCCATCTTCTATCGTCCAACCACTTGATCCTTTCAATTGAGTCCTTACTTTATCCGATGAAGTAGGCTTGTACTTCTACATCAAAGGATATTTCCTCCTCAATAAGAAAAAAAATTCCTTTTTCTCTCCATCTTCTATCGTCCAACCACTTGATCCTTTCAATTGAGTCCTTACTTTATCCGATGAAGTAGGCTTGTACTTCTACATCAAAGGATATTTCCTCCTCAATAAAAAAAAAAATTCCTTTTTCTCTCCATCTTCTATTGTCCAACCACTTGATCCTTTCAATTGAGTCCCTACTTTATCCGATGAAGTAGGCTTGTACTTCTACATCAAAGGATATTTCCTCCTCAATAAGAAAAAAAATTCCTTTTTCTCTCCATCTTCTATCGTCCAACCACTTGATCCTTTCAATTGAGTCCCTACTTTATCCGATGAAGTAGGCTTGTACTTCTACATCAAAGGATATTTCCTCCTCAATAAGAAAAAAAATTCCTTTTTCTCTCCATCTTCTATCGTCCAACCACTTGATCCTTTCAATTGAGTCCCTACTTTATCCGATGAAGTAGGCTTGTACTTCTACATCAAAGGATATTTCCTCCTCAATAAGAAAAAAAATTCCTTTTTCTCTCCATCTTCTATCGTCCAACCACTTGATCCTTTCAATTGAGTCCGTACTTTATCCGATGAAGTAGGCTTGTACTTCTACATCAAAGGATATTTCCTCCTCAATAAAAAAAAAAATTCCTTTTTCTCTCCATCTTCTATCGTCCAACCACTTGATCCTTTCAATTGAGTCCTTACTTTATCCGATGAAGTAGGCTTGTACTTCTACATCAAAGGATATTTCCTCCTCAATAAAAAATAAATTCCTTTTTCTCTCCATCTTCTATCGTCCAACCACTTGATCCTTTCAATTGAGTCCTTACTTTATCCGATGAAGTAGGCTTGTACTTCTACATCAAAGGATATTTCCTCCTCAATAAAAAAAAAATTCCTTTTTCTCTCCATCTTCTATCGTCCAACCACTTGATCCTTTCAATTGAGTCCTTCCTTTATCCGATGAAGTAGGCTTGTACTTCTACATCAAAGGATATTTCCTCCTCAATAAGAAAAAAAATTCCTTTTTCTCTCCATCTTCTATCGTCCAACCACTTGATCCTTTCAATTGAGTCCGTACTTTATCCGATGAAGTAGGCTTGTACTTCTACATCAAAGGATATTTCCTCCTCAATAAAAAAAAAATTCCTTTTTTTCTCCATCTTCTATCGTCCAACCACTTGATCCTTTCAATTGAGTCCTTACTTTATCCGATGAAGTAGGCTTGTACTTCTACATCAAAGGATATTTCCTCCTCAATAAAAAAAAAATTCCTTTTTCTCTCCATCTTCTATCGTCCAACCACTTGATCCTTTCAATTGAGTCCCTACTTTATCCGATGAAGTAGGCTTGTACTTCTACATCAAAGGATATTTCCTCCTCAATAAAAAAAAAAATTCCTTTTTCTCTCCATCTTCTATCGTCCAACCACTTGATCCTTTCAATTGAGTCCTTACTTTATCCGATGAAGTAGGCTTGTACTTCTACATCAAAGGATATTTCCTCCTCAATAAAAAAAAAATTCCTTTTTCTCTCCATCTTCTATCGTCCAACCATTTGATCCTTTCAATTGAGTCCTTACTTTATCCGATGAAGTAGGCTTGTACTTCTACATCAAAGGATATTTCCTCCTCAATAAAAAAAAAATTCCTTTTTCTCTCCATCTTCTATCGTCCAACCACTTGATCCTTTCAATTGAGTCCTTACTTTATCCGATGAAGTAGGCTTGTACTTCTACATCAAAGGATATTTCCTCCTCAATAAAAAAAAAATTCCTTTTTCTCTCCATCTTCTATCGTCCAACCACTTGATCCTTTCAATTGAGTCCGTACTTTATCCGATGAAGTAGACTTGTACTTCTACATCAAAGGATATTTCCTCCTCAATAAAAAAAAAATTCCTTTTTCTCTCCATCTTCTATCGTCCAACCACTTGATCCTTTCAATTGAGTCCCTACTTTATCCGATGAACTAGGCTTGTACTTCTACATCAAAGGATATTTCCTCCTCAATAAAAAAAAAATTTCTTTTTCTCTCCATCTTCTATCGTCCAACCACTTGATCCTTTCAATTGAGTCCTTACTTTATCCGATGAACTAGGCTTGTACTTCTACATCAAAGGATATTTCCTCCTCAATAAAAAAAAAATTCCTTTTTCTCTCCATCTTCTATCGTCCAACTACTTGATCCTTTCAATTGAGTCCTTACTTTATCCGATGAAGTAGACTTGTACTTCTACATCAAAGGATATTTCCTCCTCAATAAAAAAAAAATTTCTTTTTCTCTCCATCTTCTACTGTCCAACCACTTGATCCTTTCAATTGAGTCCTTACTTTATCCGATGAAGTAGACTTGTACTTCTACATCAAAGGATATTTCCTCCTCAATAAGAAAAAAATTCCTTTTTCTCTCCATCTTCTATCGTCCAACCACTTGATCCTCTCAATTGAGTCCGTACTTTATCCGATGAAGTAGGCTTGTACTTCTACATCAAAGGATATTTCCTCCTCAATAAAAAAAAAATCCTTTTTCTCTCCATCTTCTATCGTCCAACCACTTGATCCTTTCAATTGAGTCCTTACTTTATCCGATGAAGTAGGCTTGTACTTCTACATCAAAGGATATTTCCTCCTCAATAAGAAAAAAATTCCTTTTTCTCTCCATCTTCTATCGTCCAACCACTTGATCCTCTCAATTGAGTCCCTACTTTATCCGATGAAGTAGGCTTGTACTTCTACATCAAAGGATATTTCCTCCTCAATAAAAAAAAAATCCTTTTTCTCTCCATCTTCTATCGTCCAACCACTTGATCCTTTCAATTGAGTCCTTACTTTATCCGATGAAGTAGGCTTGTACTTCTACATCAAAGGATATTTCCTCCTCAATAAAAAAAAAAATTCCTTTTTCTCTCCATCTTCTATCGTCCAACCACTTGATCCTTTCAATTGAGTCCTTACTTTATCCGATGAACTAGGCTTGTACTTCTACATCAAAGGATATTTCCTCCTCAATAAAAAAAAAATTTCTTTTTCTCTCCATCTTCTACGGTCCAACCACTTGATCCTTTCAATTGAGTCCTTACTTTATCCGATGAAGTAGACTTGTACTTCTACATCAAAGGATATTTCCTCCTCAATAAAAAAAAAAATTCCTTTTTCTCTCCATCTTCTATCGTCCAACCACTTGATCCTTTCAATTGAGTCCGTACTTTATCCGATGAAGTAGGCTTGTACTTCTACATCAAAGGATATTTCCTCCTCAATAAGAAAAAAATTCCTTTTTCTCTCCATCTTCTATTGTCCAACCACTTGATCCTTTCAATTGAGTCCGTACTTTATCCGATGAAGTAGGCTTGTACTTCTACATCAAAGGATATTTCCTCCTCAATAAGAAAAAAATTCCTTTTTCTCTCCATCTTCTATCGTCCAACCACTTGATCCTTTCAATTGAGTCCGTACTTTATCCGATGAAGTAGGCTTGTACTTCTACATCAAAGGATATTTCCTCCTCAATAAGAAAAAAATTCCTTTTTCTCTCCATCTTCTATTGTCCAACCACTTGATCCTTTCAATTGAGTCCGTACTTTATCCGATGAAGTAGGCTTGTACTTCTACATCAAAGGATATTTCCTCCTCAATAAAAAAAAAATTCCTTTTTCTCTCCATCTTCTATTGTCCAACCACTTGATCCTTTCAATTGAGTCCTTACTTTATCCGATGAAGTAGGCTTGTACTTCTACATCAAAGGATATTTCCTCCTCAATAAAAAAAAAATTCCTTTTTCTCTCCATCTTCTATTGTCCAACCACTTGATCCTTTCAATTGAGTCCGTACTTTATCCGATGAAGTAGGCTTGTACTTCTACATCAAAGGATATTTCCTCCTCAATAAGAAAAAAATTTCTTTTTCTCTCCATCTTCTACTGTCCAACCACTTGATCCTTTCAATTGAGTCCGTACTTTATCCGATGAAGTACACTTGTACTTCTACATCAAAAGATATTTCCTCCTCAATAAGAAAATGATTTCTTTTTCTCTCAATCTTCTACTGTCCAACCACTTGATCCTTTCAATTGAGTCCGTACTTTATCCGATGAAGTAGGCTTGTACTTCTACATCAAAGGATATTTCCTCCTCAATAAGAAAAAAATTCCTTTATTTTCTCCATCTTCTATTGTCCAACCACTTGATCCTTTCAATTGAGTCCTTACTTTATCCGATGAAGTAGGCTTGTACTTCTACATCAAAGGATATTTCCTCCTCAAAAAGAAAAAAATTCCTTTTTCTCTCCCTCTTCTATTGTCCAATCCTTTCAATTGAGTCCTTACATTATCCAATGAAGTAGGCTTGTACTTCTACATCAAAGGATATTCTCCTCCTCAATAAGAAAAAAAATTCCTTTTCTTCTCTCCATCTTCTATTGTCCAACCACTTGATCCTTTCAATTGAGTCCTTACTTTATCCGATGAAGTAGACTTGTACTTCTACATCAAAGGATATTTCCTCCTCAATAAGAAAAAAATTTCTTTTTCTCTCCATCTTCTACTGTCCAACCACTTGATCCTTTCAATTGAGTCCGTACTTTATCCGATGAAGTAGGCTTGTACTTCTACATCAAAGGATATTTCCTCCTCAATAAGAAAAAAATTTCTTTTTCTCTCCTTCTTCTACTGTCCAACCACTTGATCCTTTCAATTGAGTCCGTACTTTATCCGATGAAGTACACTTGTACTTCTACATCAAAGGATATTTCCTCCTCAATAAGAAAAAAATTTCTTTTTCTCTCTCCTTCTTCTACTGTCCAACCACTTGATCCTTTCAATTGAGTCCGTACTTTATCCGATGAAGTAGGCTTGTACTTCTACATCAAAGGATATTTCCTCCTCAATAAGAAAAAAATTTCTTTTTCTCTCCATCTTCTATCGTCCAACCACTTGATCCTTTCAATTGAGTCCGTACTTTATCCGATGAAGTACACTTGTACTTCTACATCAAAGGATATTTCCTCCTCAATAAGAAAAAAATTTCTTTTTCTCTCCATCTTCTACTGTCCAACCTCTTGATCCTTTCAATTGAGTCCGTACTTTATCCGATGAAGTAGGCTTGTACTTCTACATCAAAGGATATTTCCTCCTCAATAAGAAAAAAATTCCTTTATTTTCTCCATCTTCTATTGTCCAACCACTTGATCCTTTCAATTGAGTCCTTACTTTATCCGATGAAGTAGGCTTGTACTTCTACATCAAAGGATATTTCCTCCTCAAAAAGAAAAAAATTCCTTTTTCCTCTCCCCTCTTCTATTGTCCCAACCACTTGATCCTTTCAATTGAGTCCTTACATTATCCAATGAAGTAGGCTTGTACTTCTACATGAAGGATATTTCCTCCTCAATAAGAAAAAAAATCCTTTTTTCTCTCCATCTTCTATAGTCCAACCACTTGATCCTTTCAATTGAGTCCTTACTTTAATCCGATGAAGTAGACTTGTACTTCTACATCAAAGGATATTTCCTCCTCAAATAAGAAAAAAATTTCTTTTTCTCTCCATCTTCTACTGTCCAACCACTTGATCCTTTCAATTGAGTCCCTTACTTTATCCGATGAAGGAGCAGGTACTTCTACATCAAAGGATATTTCCTCCTCAATAAGAAAAAAATTCCTTTTTCTTCTCCCTCTTCTATTGTCCAACCACTTGATCCTTTCAAATGAGTCCTTACTTTATCCGATGAATTAGACTTGTACTTCTACATCAAAGGATATTTCCTCCTCAATAAGAAAAAAATTTCTTTTTCTCTCCATCTTCTACTGTCCAACCCACTTGATCCTTTCAATTGAGTCCTTACTTTATCCGATGAAGTAGGCTTGTACTTCTACATCAAAGGATATTTCCTCCTCATTAAAAAAAAAATTTCTTTTTCTCTCCATCTTCTACTGTCCAACCACTTGATCCTTTCAATTGAGTCCTTACTTTATCCGATGAAGTAGGCTTGTACTTCTACATCAAAGGATATTTCCTCCTCAATAAGAAAAAAAAATTCCTTTTTCTCTCCATCTTCTATCGTCCAACCACTTGATCATTTCAATTGAGTCCTTACTTTATCCGATGAAGTAGACTTGTACACATCAAAGGATATTTCCTCCTCAATAAAAAAAAAATTTCTTTTTCTCTCCATCTTCTATCGTCCAACCACTTGATCCTTTCAATTGAGTCCTTACTTTATCCGATGAAGTAGGCTTGTACTTCTACATCAAAGGATATTTCCTCCTCAATAAAAAAAAAAATTCTTTTTCTCTCCATCTTCTATCGTCCAACCACTTGATCCTTTCAATTGAGTCCTTACTTTATCCGATGAAGTAGGCTTGTACTTCTACATCAAAGGATATTTCCTCCTCAATAAAAAAAAAATTTCTTTTTCTCTCCATCTTCTATCGTCCAACCACTTGATCCTTTCAATTGAGTCCTTACTTTATCCGATGAAGTAGGCTTGTACTTCTACATCAAAGGATATTTCCTCCTCAATAAGAAAAAAAATTCCTTTTTCTCTCCATCTTCTATCGTCCAACCACTTGATCCTTTCAATTGAGTCCTTACTTTATCCGATGAAGTAGGCTTGTACTTCTACATCAAAGGATATTTCCTCCTCAATAAAAAAAAAATTTCTTTTCTCTCCATCTTCTATCGTCCAACCACTTGATCCTTTCATTGAGTCCTTACTTTATCCGATGAAGTAGGCTTGTACTTCTACATCAAAGGATATTTCCTCCTCTATAAAAAAAAATTTCTTTTTCTCTCCATCTTCTATCGTCCAACCACTTGATCCTTTCAATTGAGTCCTTACTTTATCCGATGAAGTAGACTTGTACTTCTACATCAAAGGATATTTCCTCCTCAATAAAAAAAAAAATTCCTTTTTCTCTCCATCTTCTATCGTCCAACCACTTGATCCTTTCAATTGAGTCCTTACTTTATCCCATGAAGTAGGCTTGTACTTCTACATCAAAGGATATTTCCTCCTCTATAAAAAAAAAATTCCTTTTTTCTCTCCATCTTCTATCGTCCAACCACTTGATCCTTTCAATTGAGTCCTTACTTTATCCGATGAAGTAGACTTGTACTTCTACATCAAAGGATATTTCCTCCTCAATAAAAAAAAAAATTCCTTTTTCTCTCCATCTTCTATCGTCCAACCACTTGATCCTTTCAATTGAGTCCTTACTTTATCCGATGAAGTAGGCTTGTACTTCTACATCAAAGGATATTTCCTCCTCTATAAAAAAAATTCCTTTTTCTCTCCTTCTTCTATCGTCCAACCACTTGATCCTTTCAATTGAGTCCTTACTTTATCCGATGAAGTAGGCTTGTACTTCTACATCAAAGGATATTTCCTCCTCTATAAAAAAAATTCCTTTTTCTCTCCATCTTCTATCGTCCAACCACTTGATCCTTTCAATTGAGTCCTTACTTTATCCGATGAAGTAGGCTTGTACTTCTACATCGAAGGATATTTCCTCCTCTATAAAAAAAAAAATTCCTTTCTTCTCTCCATCTTCTATCGTCCAACCACTTGATCCTTTCATTGAGTCCTTACTTTATCCGATGAAGTAGACTTGTACTTCTACATCAAAGGATATTTCCTCCTCAATAAAAAAAAAAAAAATTCCTTTTTCTCTCCATCTTCTATCGTCCAACCACTTGATCCTTTCAATTGAGTCCTTACTTTATCCCATGAAGTAGGCTTGTACTTCTACATCAAAGGATATTTCCTCCTCTATAAAAAAAAATTCCTTTTTCTCTCCATCTTCTATCGTCCAACCACTTGATCTTTCAATTGAGTCCTTACTTTATCCGATGAAGTAGACTTGTACTTCTACATTCAAAAGGATATTTCCTCCTCAATAAAAAAAAAATTCCTTTTTCTCTCCATCTTCTATCGTCCAACCACTTGATCCTTTCAATTGAGTCCTTACTTTATCCGATGAAGTAGGCTTTTACTTCTACATCAAAGGATATTTCCTCCTCAATAAGAAAAAAAATTTCTTTTTCTCTCCATCTTCTATCGTCCAACCACTTGATCCTTTCAATTGAGTCCTTACTTTATCCGATGAAGTAGGCTTGTACTTCTACATCAAAGGATATTTCCTCCTCTATAAAAAAAATTCCTTTTTCTCTCCATCTTCTATCGTCCAACCACTTGATCCTTTCAATTGAGTCCTTACTTTATCCGATGAAGTAGGCTTGTACTTCTACATCAAAGGATATTTCCTCCTCAATAAAAAAAAAATTCCTTTTTCTCTCCATCTTCTATCGTCCAACCACTTGATCCTTTCAATTGAGTCCTTACTTTATCCGATGAAGTAGGCTTGTACTTCTACATCAAAGGATATTTCCTCCGTCAATAAAAAAAAAATTCCTTTTTCTCTCCATCTTCTATCGTCCAACCACTTGATCCTTTCAATTGAGTCCTTACTTTATCCGATGAAGTAGACTTGTACTTCTACATCAAAGGATATTTCCTCCTCAATAAAAAAAAAATTCCTTTTTCTCTCCATCTTCTATCGTCCAACCACTTGATCCTTTCAATTGAGGTCCTTACTTTATCCCATGAAGTAGGCTTGTACTTCTACATCAAAGGATATTTCCTCCTCAATAAAAAAAAAATTCCTTTTTCTCTCCATCTTCTATCGTCCAACCACTTGATCCTTTCAATTGAGTCCTTACTTTATCCCATGAAGTAGGCTTGTACTTCTACATCAAAGGATATTTCCTCCTCAATAAAAAAAAAATTCCTTTTTCCTCTCCATATTCTATCGTCCAACCACTTGATCCTTTCAATTGAGTCCTTACTTTATCCGATGAAGTAGACTTGTACTTCTACATCAAAGGATATTTCCTCCTCAATAAAAAAAAAATTCCTTTTTCTCTCCATCTTCTATCGTCCAACCACTTGATCCTTTCAATTGAGTCCTTACTTTTATCCCATGAAGTAGCTTGTACTTCTACATCAAAGGATATTTCCTCCTCCATAAAAAAAAAATTCCTTTTTCCTCTCCATCTTCTATTGTCCAACCACTTGATCCTTTCAATTGAGTCCTTACTTTATCCGATGAAGTAGACTTGTACTTCTACATCAAAGGATATTTCCTCCTCAATAAAAAAAAATTCCTTTTTCTCTCCATCTTCTATCGTCCAACCACTTGATCCTTTCAATTGAGTCCTTACTTTATCCGATGAAGTAGACTTGTACTTCTACATCAAAGGATATTTCCTCCTCAATAAGAAAAAAAATTCCTTTTTCTCTCCATCTTCTATCGTCCAACCACTTGATCCTTTCAATTGAGTCCTTACTTTATCCGATGAAGTAGGCTTGTACTTCTACATCAAAGGATATTTCCTCCTCAATAAGAAAAAAAATTCCTTTTTCTCTCCATCTTCTATCGTCCAACCACTTGATCCTTTCAATTGAGTCTTTACTTTATCCGATG
>NC_090749.1:91857533-91877533 GCF_036898095.1 Palaemon carinicauda | reverse complement strand
CTATAAACTCTGTCCCATTATGAATTTTATTGTTTCATTCACGGGAACGTTAGTAAATAGGGACTCGACATCCATGGAGGCAATAACTCCGTCACTTGTGGAATTTCTCAGTTTTTCTAGGAATTCTGCTGATGATGTCACACAATATTTATTGGGGATATAGGGTGTGAGTAAGGTGTTCAGTCTCTTAGCAAGCTGGTATGTAGGGGCAGGGCACTGGCTGATAATAGGCCTGAGAGGGTTCCCTTGCTTGTGCGTTTTTACATTTCCGTATAAGTAGCCGAGCCCAAAATCACCTGAAATAGGTGGCAAATGGACGGCGTTGGTGGCAGCATTAATGGTTTGTATAATGCTGTTTGCTTCCCTCTTAATATCCTCAGTGGGGTTGCGGGACAATCGTTCAAATTTTGAGGTATCAGCCAAAATTTGATCTAGTTTCTCATGGTACTCCTCTGTATTTATGAGAACGAAGGCGGCAGTTTTATACTGCACGGCGTACAGTGATGCCTTCTTGCAATCTAAGAGCCTTGGCAGCATCTCTCATCTCCTTCGTGACAATCCCACTCCGGTATTGGCCACGGTCAGTGAGGGCTTCTGCCAAGAGTAGGGGTTGGAGGGCATCAGTCGTCCGTAGGGCACCTCTACGTTCATTTCTTGTATGGGTGTCAAGGAGGAGCTCGATTTCCAATCTCTTGTCAGTCGGTCTTGGTTTGGTCCATGTAGTGGCAATTAAGGCCTAAACATAATATTTCTTCTTGAGCAGGCGTGGGAACGTAATTGGTGAGATTTACATACTCTTGCCTCTTTTCTGGGATCCTAAGTTTGCCTCCATTGATATTAATGAGTTTTCTTATTACAGTTTTGGTCCGATTTCGTTGGTCTTTCTCTTTTAGTTTTATTAAGGAGGTAAGAGGATATTTTCTGGTAGGTAAGGTGATTCCTTTGTTGATCATTATCATCAGGTTGCCTTTCATCACTTTCTTCAATAATACTCTGGTCTAGATTGTCTTGTTTCCTCTCTCACAATGTATTCCGGGACCTCTCCAGAAGGGCGTGCTTGATCAATGGCGATGTTCTGGATTTCAGCCCATTCACTCTGCAGACGAGCAAGGCGTGCATATAGATCTTTCTTTTCATGCAGTTTAGTATCCAATTGCCGGCGAAGGAGAGATCTCCTGAAAGCACTAGTCTGCGGGTCATTACGTGCTGAGGGGTCATGCAGTCTAAAATTTGTATATTTTGGGAGTAGACCCTCTTTTAAGCAGGTTTTTTAAAAGTGATTGCTGCCTCAGTGGCGTTAATCTTGTAATTAACTTTTTCTATTGTTCTTATTATCTTCTTCTCTTCATTTGAACAATCCGTCAGTAACTGGGAAAGGGACATATCAATAGGAAGGTGATGAAGACCATATCATTCACAATTTGTCTTTAATATATCACAACACATTATAAAAGTACAGATAATATGTACAAAGTATAAAACACTATCACAATGTTAGTGCACACAAAGTAATTGTCACTTTTTATACAAAATTTATAAATTACGTGGTGTTAAGTTTAACACATCCTTCGACTCAACCGGTTTCGAGCAGTGAGAAGGTTTTCTGCTCATTGTCAAGAGTGAACTGAAATGCAGGTGTTGTTTTGATGGCTTATATACGGAGTCCGTGCTACGAGATTCCATCTTCACTGGTTAAAGAACCGCCCTAGGGCGGAGACCGTTAATCCTATTGGGTGGTGGCCTCTGCCTCGCCGGGATGTTTGGTGGGATTACTGGCTCTGGTTCTGTCAGGAGATAATCCCCGTTTTGACCTTCAGCTATCTCAGTCCTGTCATAGTTGTTATTGCCTGGACTATTGTTGATAGGGGACCTTATACATGTTGGCAATAAGGTCCCTTCTTGCGTGGTGTTGAGGGTTTAGGTCTTTGTTGTTGAATAAAAATAGCTTCCATTATCCGGAGACGTCTACTGTCAGGGGGGCATGGCCGATGATTGTTACATTTTTCACTATATGCTCCCTTGTTGTCATGAAATTATGTTTTTGGAGGCAATGCATTTTATTGCACCCTGTTGCACGTGATTTTGGGCTCGGCTACTTATACGGAAATGTAAAAACGCACAAGCAAGGGAACCCTCTCAGGCCTATTATCAGCCAGTGCCTGCCCCCTACATACCAGCTTGCTAAGAGACTGAACACCTTACTCACACCCTATATCCCCAATAAATATTGTGTGACATCATCAGCAGAATTCCTAGAAAAACTGAGAAATTCCACAAGTGACGGAGTTATTGCCTCCATGGATGTCGAGTCCCTATTTACTAACGTTCCCGTGAATGAAACAATAAAATTCATAATGGACAGAGTTTATAGGGATACAACGACACCCACCCTCAACATCCCCGAGGCCTCTCTCCGTGCACTATTAGAAATATGCACCAAGAAAGCCCCTTCACTACCCATAAGGGCCATATATTTTATTCAGAAAGATGGAGTCGCTATGGGGTCCCCTTTAGGCGTCCTCTTTGCTAATATTTATATGGGAGTAGTCGAGGAGAGAGTTTTTCGAAAATCAGTAAACCAGACCTCTATGTACGCTACATTGACGATACTTTCATAAAATCGGCCAATCAGGAAAGCATAGAAGAACTTCGCCGAATTTTCGAGGAATGCAGCTCGCTCAGGTTCACCCTAGAGCACCAGCCTCCAAGGACGTCTCCCCTTCCTTGATGTCCTTGTAGAAACAAGCAATGATTAGTTTTAGTACCTCGGTTGTACGTAAAACCAACGAATCTCGGCCTATGTCTGAATGGTGACAGCGAGTGCCCTAGTCGGTTATAAAACTGCCACCATAAGGCTTTTATTCGGAGAGCCATTTCTCACTGTTCTTCGTGGAGAGGGCACCCACGAGGAACTTGACAGAGTTACTAAAATTCTGGTCAATAATGGCTTCACGAATAAGGACATTATCGGCAAATTAAAAAAGAAATCGAGAAATGGTACCAGAATGAAGGCCCTAATGATACCAACACGCCAGCAAAAATAAATCTTTACTATAAAGGCATTATGAGCGTAAACTACAACGAAGAAGAAAAGATTATGAAAAATATAATAAAAAACAACGTTTTTGCCACGGCAGAGGATACTGAAATCAACCTCATAATTTATTACCAATCAGCAAAAACACGAGACTTGATAATGAAAAACAACCCTGCCCCCGCCCTACTTGACTACCCACTGAACATGGCGCCCCAGAGAGAACACAGTTCTTCCGGGAAATAGTTACAATTAGATAGAGATTTTTTTACGGTTATTATTATCGTTATTAATACCTATAAGCTACATCCTTATTTGGAAAAGCAAGATACTATAAGCCCAAGGGCTCCAACAGGGAAAATAGCTCAGCGAGGAAAGGAAACAAGGAAATAAATACACTACAAAAAGCATTGAACAAGTAAAATAAGATATTTTAGAATGGTAACAGTATTGAAATAAATTCTTTATACATAGATAAAAACTTCATAAAAGGAATAAAAATGAAATAGGACAGCATCCCGAGTGTACCCTCAAACAAGAGAACTCTACCCTAAGGCAGTGGAAGACCATGGTACAGAGGCTATGGCACTACTTAAGACTAATGAACAATCATTTGATTATGGAGAGTCTTTCTCGTAGAAGAGCTGCTTGCCATACCTAAAGAGTCTCTTCTACTCTTACCAAGAGGAAAGTAGCCACTGAACAATTACAATACAATAGTTAACCCTTTGAATGAAGAAAATTTATTTGGTAATCTCAGTGTTGTCATGTATATAAGGACAAAGAAGAATGTGGAGAGAAAGGAATCCAATGTAGTTCTGTCTGGCCAGTCAAAGGACCCAATAACTCTCTAGCAGACTATTCGGTGTATGCTTAGTCAAAGGAAAATGAGCTGTAACCAGAGAAAGGAATCCAATGTAGTACTTTTGTGAACTTTGAAGAGGGATAGGACTTTGGAGAAAATGGGAAGGGCTATGGGAATATGGTCTTCCAAAGACAAGGACTCTATGTGCTGGGTGAGCGATTGGCTAGGATGGAAAGGAGAAAGATTAGGGGAAGGTGTTAGTGCTGGAAAGTTAAGGATTAAAGGTTTAGGTTGTTATTGAGGCCTCTGTCGAGGTGCTCATCGGAGGTTTGGGCGGCTGAGATGGTGCTTCAGATGGGCTTCGCTGTGAGTTGTCTTTCAGAGATGTAATCCTTCTCAGATGCCCTGGGCACCTCCTGCTCCAGGCATTATGGGAGAGGGCACAATTGGCAAGGGTTTCCTTCCCTTCTTTGTAGGCATTGATGCATATGCGGGTCGGGTGAAGTTTGTTACAGATACTGCAAATGTTGGGGCTTCTGCAAGTCTTTGTGATAGCGCCCATGACACTGGCAAGAATAACACTAAAGCAGCACCGATCTATAATCTTAGATGGGAAAGGTTCCCTAAATTCCAAGGTTGAGAGAAGGTGGGATTTGACTTATGAAAGTAGCGATAACTTTGTTTGATGGAGTCTTAAGTTTATTCTTGCATCCTCTGCATCTGCAATGTAGCTGAGGGAGGTGATGGAGGGTAGAGGCATAGTCACTGGATAGCTGAGGACTGCCTCCTTCTGCTTCTTTGCTGGATCAAAGAGCACCAGGGAGGATTCCATCTGTACGAGGCTAACACTTTCTTGATCCTCAGGGGTGATGACGAGTTCATCCTTGCGGTTCAGTCCAACAGTGATTTAGATGCTGGGCTTTGAGTCTACCAGGACAGAAACTGCAGCAAAGGATGTGGTATTTTCTATTGGTGTTAGCTTGAATCTCAAAAGAGGTTTATTCTCAGTGTTTTTGGTTTCAGGCTGCTGGGATGATGGAGGAGAGCTGGACAACATTGCAGAGGCTTCTTTCAGTAGCTGTGGGAGGCAATCTGGCCAGTTGGAGTCCAGACAGTGGTTTTTGTAGGGCCATGGAAGTGGATTTCTCTGTCTCGATGGTAGCGGAGATGGGGCTGGATGCCGTAAGTGGAGCTTGTCCTGTGGGTGATGGTGATTGCTGTGTGGCAGGGGATTCTGAAGAGGGCAGATCCTGTTTTGTGGAAAGAGGCTAAGGAGAAGGCTGAGCTGTGTTGGCAGTGGGTAGCTTGCTGTCACATATTTTAGTGGGTACTTTTAACACGTGTTTAGTACCAGTTAAGTAGGCGAGTTGACTTATTGCTATAGTTGAAGTCACTTTTGCACATTTGGCAGTCACATCTGGATATATTCTGGCAGTAGAGCTTTGTACAATGGCGGGCTTGAAAAGGTTACAACTCTCTTGTGAAATGGCCAAGGCCTGGAACAGTCATGGCGAGAGAAAGAACAGGAGTTAAATTGAAAATTTTAGCTAGCGAAGACAATTGCACGTGGCTGGGCCCTTAAGCAAAGGCTACAAGTCCATCAAGCAAAAAGTAGCAAATGGTGATAATTATTAATCACATGATATGAAGCAATTAACTTTTTGCTTAAGCATTTGCTACTTGAGGCTGTCTTGAGCTTCTGCTTTTACTTACAAGCTTCAACCCTAGGCAAAATTTAATGCTTGCTTTGTTTTTATTCATCATTATCAACGTACTTGTTTGTTAGCTTGCTTTACCCTATGTAATGCACGGGCTCTTGCGTCAGCAGCTTGCTTGCTTCTTAGATTGCCCAGTAATGTTTTGTTATATGGTACAAATTTGTATTATACAATTTATTAGATATATTATATAAAATCATTTTGGTTTTGTTTTGATAATAAGTCAATATTGATAATTTTATCTGAATATGTCCTTGTTCCTCCAAGTTACATTGAACTAAAGTTAAGCTCTGCAGGTTAACGAAACTTTTGTTTTCACAGCTTAGAGGTTTTTGAAAACATTGATATTGTTATCTTTATTATTAGATTATATTGTCGTTATTACTTTACATATTCAGATGCACAATGAATAACAGATGAATCATCACATGAAAATAATGTTAATTTCCTAATATGTTTATTGGTGTTAATTTCTGTGTCATGTTGAGAAGCTCTTGGCTCTGTTGGCTTTGATAGGGCTGTGAATAAGAAATAAGGGCCTACGTTCTCTTGCTAACTTCCCTTGATATAAATGAACCAAAATAGTTATTATTTTTCTTATTGTATATAAAATAAAGTTTTCAAAAACGTATAGTTAAATTCTCTCTCGGAATCTCCACGAAAAAAAATGACGAAATTCTATTGTTTGACTTTGAAGAAACTTTGCTTCGAGAAATGAGTATAGATATAATAATTGATATGGACTAATATTCTTAAGTAAAATTTAACAATATAATATGATTTTGATGTTCTATTCCATATTACCAAAATATATATTGTAATATGAATTATTAGAAAAAAATTGTATAAAATTTATATTTTCAGGTTTCACTTCATCAGTAACGATAGTCTAGTCTGAATTCGTAGTATTGTATTTATCAGTCTCGGCCCAGCTCTCGCGCCGACAAGAGCTCTCCAGCCTTCTGAAGTTCGGCAGCACCGGACTTGGCAACACCTGGATGGGTTGACTTATATCCACATAGTCACTAGGACCTCTCAACTTTGGTTGAAGAGGCCACATACAAGAAAAGAATCCAGTTATTTACTTTGGCTTTTTGCCAATTAAATAACTGTTTTTGACCTCAGTGACTGGCTCAATTCCATCCAGTATGGCTGATGATGGTCATGACAGTCTCCGCACTTACAGAAGGAGTTTGTACCCATCCTGGATCAATCCCTGCAAGAATGGGGCTCAGCAGTGCAAGTGCAATCGCTGCCTGAGGTACCAGAACTACAGACAGCAGCTAGTAGACCACATAGGGTTCAAAATAAGGGACCCAACGGTGCTCTCCCACAGGAAAACATGCAGTTGTTTTCAATGCTATAGCCTGGTACTTGAGAGCATCTACCACTTCTTACAAAGGAAGCACAGGCCAGGATACATGGATATACCATCCTACCCTCCACAGCCTCCTTATCCAGACATTTTTCAGAGGAAATACCGGGTGCAAGCACGGTACAAAGAGACAGTCTCTGCACCCAGTTGCAGTAACTCTCTCCCCTTTGAACGGGACTGTGACTGCCAGTCATGCGTGTATGCTATCTGGAGCAACACTGTAGGCCACAGCTCCCCCACTCATGCCAAACCAGCTATGGACTCCGAAGACCCACCTATCCCAGAGCCACCCACTCCATCTCCGGCACCAGCTGTCCAGAAGACACCTGAAAAAATGGAAGCAGAGGACGCTCCACTCACCGCAACTCCGGAACCTGAGACCAACGTTTCAGCCATGGCTCTAGACCTGACTGACAACCAACCACCGCAACTAGCAGAACTGCACCCAGAGGATTGCAACTGCACTCCATGCCTCTCACAGCTCCTAATAGAGGCTCGGGCAATCACCGAGAACGACCCAAGCTTGGACCTAAACTTGGCCGCTGCTGAGGAACCTATTCAGGAACCACAACCACCTGTCAGCCAACCCAAACAGCTTGTCAAATTCAAGATGACAGCTGTAGAAGGCTCACCGTCATATGCAGCAGTTGCTGCTATTGCCACCGCCAACCCTGGCATCAAGATCACAGCCAGGGCCAACCTAAAAGGGGATTTAATTATATCCCCGAAGGACCTTGCCAGCGTCAACATCCTCCAACAGGAAACCTCCCTGACCCTCCTGGACCCCGAGAAGAGACTCAGACAGGCAGTGATCTATCGGTTTCCTGTCAACATGCCACTCTCATTCGTCACCGACTGCAGCAATGTTGCAAAAGCCGAGAGGAAGCTTGACCACCGCAAACTTCCCACCAACGAAGTAACAGTCACCTTTATTGGGCAAGTCCCTAAGGCACTGGATTTGGGCCTCTGGGGAAAGTTTCCCATCAGAAGTCCAAAGCGAGAACCACTGCGCTGTTACAACTGCCAGCGCTATGGGCACCATAAAGAAGAGTGCAGGAACCCTACAATATGCGGAGTCTGCAGCCACCGCCATCCCACACAGGACTGCATTGACGCACATCGGAATGGGACAAAAACCCAGGCAAAATGTCCCAATTGTGCGGGACCTCACCATGCATGGAACAAGAAATGTCCTGAATTCCTGAAGAGGCTACCAACCCCACTGGCAGCCCCACCGACCAAACCTGAGGCTGCACCAAGGCAGACACCTAACAAACCTGAGGCTGCACCAAGGCAGACACCTAACAAACCTGAGGCTGCACCAAGGCAGACACCGAAACCCCAGCGGATTCAGCGAACCAGGCCTCCCCGGCGACAATCCGAGACTCCCCCTCCAGGAGCCCCTACTGCAGCCACGGACCAAGAACCCAGCGCTGTCGCTAGCCCAGCTGAAGAGCCAACCTCCAGCGCTGTGCAATCTCCTCCCCAACCCCCAGCAATATCTTCCATCTTATCCCTGGCAGAGGCCCTGCCAGTGGATACCTTGATCCCCCTAGTACTGCAACTACTAGTCAAAGTCTGCTCCCTTGCTAAGACTCCCTCCTCTGTAATTCATTCCCTCCTCAGTCCCTTAGTTTCACCCTCCCCGGTGCAGAGATAGGCATCTATGCTTAAATCTGCCACTTTTTCCTACTACTCGAATTCTTCCCTCCTCTCCCAGTCTCTCCTACTTACTGGGACTTACTGCTATCAACACTTTTACCTACTACTGAAACCTTTCATTTTGGCTCCAAATGGTCCTGCTTCTTGGTCCGCAAGGTCATGCTCTTGGTGCTGAGCGACCACACTGGCAACCACGCTCAAGGGGCTGAGCAGTTGCAAGACCTATCTTTGCCAACCTGGCGACTATGCTCAAGGGGCTGAGCGGTCGCACCTGCAGCTACGCTCAAGGAGCTGAGCGGCTGCAAATCCAGACATGAGAGACTGGTACTGCTGTGACACTATTGCCTACTTAGGGCAATAAATACTACGGGCTGCTACACAAAAGCCCGTGTCCAGCAGTAAGGCTGGGCAACTTTTAACTTAGTACCTATTTTTTTGTGTTTGATCACCTACGGGCCGAACAATAGAAAGGCCCGTGCCAACAAGAAGTGTTGGCTTTAATACACCAACAACAAACAACATTGTATTTATACCTACGGGCCAACCAAGGGAAAGGCCCGTGCCAACAACAAGTGTTGACTTTAATACCCCAACAACAACATTGTATTTATCACAAAAAAAAATCCATTTTCGATTCTCTTTTTGATAGGTGAAGAGACTTCCAGGTCTCTTCTCTCTACTAACTTATAACTAATACAACAAGCATCTTACATGAATCCATCCTTCCTCTCTGATTCCATTCACAAGATTGTCGCTCATTGTTCCCAATTAAAGAATCTAGGCAACACTACTTCTGAATCAACCTTTGGAGATTTTGGACAACTTTGTTACCACGATAATGAAGAAGTCGATTCGAAATTGGATATGTCGAGGCTCCTCGGTTCTTTCTTACCCTTTTTCTTACATTTGAAGTCAATTTTATTATCTTTTTATTATGTCATTACATTTATTATCAACTTATAGATGAAAAGGATTCTGATGAATAGAGGGATCCTCATTGTCTTCAATTTCGTTTAAAGGCCGCTCATGAAAGGCATAGCCAATTGACAGTGACATTGCCCTATCAAGCGGGACAATGCCCCAGAGACTGACCCCTATATACATATGATCAGTACCCAAGCCTCCTCTCCATCCAAGCTAGGACAAAGGAGGACAGGGCAATGGCTGCTGATGACTCAGCAGTTAGACTTATAGGCTCTCCCAAATACCCATCCTTAGCTCACAAGGATGGTGAAGATGCAGCGACCAAAGGAACTAACGAGTTTGAGTGGGAATCGGACCCCAATCTGATGATCACCAGACAAAGATGTTACCAACAGGCTGCCAAAATTGTTCATTTGGAACAATTGAAAATTACAGAAAATCCTTTTCCAGATTTTTGGTTTTCTGTTATGAAAATGAAGTAATATTTCCCTTAATTGCTATCACAATTGATGTTAGATTCGTCAGTTCTTCCAATTCCTCATTCATCATCATCAGTTGAAGTCGACGAGAGAGAGAATCCTTTCCCAAGTTGAAACCAAGATCAACTGATACTTTATTGGAATGTGCACTGGAGTATATTACAAGGTGCGGACGGAAAGGTAGGATGGCGCTGGCGCCAAATCAGATTGAAGTGCCCGCCAAAATATATGTGTTTTCTTACACTTACAAATATATGAATTATGGGTTAACAGAAACATGTTATGAAATGATACATATGTTAAAATGTAGCTCTGGTAGAGCGGAATATATATACATAGGAAACCACAGTGTGGCGAAGAGAATTCAAATAAATAAGTAGTTTGTCAATTTTCTGGACGACGAAGGGATCGGTGTCCTTATAATATATATATATATATATATATATATATATATATATATATATATATATATATATATATATATATATATATATATATATATATATATATATATATATATATATATAAAGGCTGTCATAATTTGAGGCTATATAAACATTTAATCGGTTGGGGATAAAATAATTCAAATTCGAGAATTGATAAATAAAAGATTTTTCTTTTCCAAGATAATGTGGATTTACCAATAAACACCAAAAATGAATGAGGATACCTTCATTAACGTGGTGAAAGGGTTTGTGTATCGCTATGATCAGCAAAGCTGTACTACACAGGCCCCCAAACTAGACTGATTTGCTGTGAGTGATCAAACTAAAGTCTCCCAACATCACCAATCCGCAGTGGTCAGCTTGGTGATGAGAACTGTAGGTACTAGGCTGGCCAGGGCACTGGCCACACGTTGAGATACGACCGCTCGAGTGTTATTGGTCCTTTGACTGGGCAGACGATGCTACATTGCCTCCCTCTGGTTATGGCCTATAAAAAAACATGAATAGTGTGGCCTATTCATACCCCGTTCTCCTCTGTCCTCATACACCTTCAAACACTTACAGTAGGTTACCAGATAATTCTTCTTTGCTCAAGGGGTTATGGACTGTAATTGCTCAGTGGCTACTTTCCTCTTGGTAAGGGTAGAAGAGACTCTTTAGCTTTAATATGCCCACTAAAGTATCACACCATTGTTCTCTAGTCTTGAGTAGTGCCATAGCCTCTGTACCCTGGCCTTCCACTGTTATGGATTAGAGTTCTCTTATTTCTCTCACTCTGGTTTCTTTTTTGGAGTTTTTATAGTTTTTTTTTTTTGAGAAGGATCTAATTTTACGTTACTGTCTTGATATATTTTATTTTGTTTATTCTTCTCTTGTAGTTTATTTATTTCCTTTCCTCACTGGGCTATTTTTCTTTGCTGGAGCCATTGGGCTTATAGCATTTTACTTTTCCAAACAGGGTTATAGATTGGCTTATAATAATAACGTATTGATATGCAAAATACTTGAGAAAGAATTGGATAAACTGATTTTGTAAGTCCTGCAGTGAGAAGAGGGTTCCCCTGCGTGATAGGACCAGGAATCATAGCAGTCGGCCTAATCCTTAAAGTGAGCAGTTGAGGGATATTTGTCATCAAAGCCAAGTCTTATGATATTACAGAAGGTTATTCAACATGACTACAGCCACCATTCCTTAAGGGAATTTTCATGGGAAACTGTCTTTCTGTTCCCACCAAAGAAAACCTCTATCGTTTTTGCATTAGATAGTCTCTCCCAACAACAAGATTTGTACGCATAAGAAGCTTGGGGATGGAAGTAGTTCTTCCTACCTTTGCTTCATGGTTATATTATCAGGAAGAGAACAAATCGACTTCCTTTCAAAGATAGAAATAGACCTATTGATGTGAAGACCATGAGGGAGATTCTATTGATGATCGTCGTTGTGTATTACAGCCAACTCTTCTTGTCAGCTTTTTCTACCATTGAAAGGTGAAGTAGACCTTGAGGTCTCTTCCCATAATGGACATTATTATTAAAATGAGAATCTCCTCTTCCATACTTCCTCTTCATTCATAAATACCGTCACACAATGATCCTACCAGAGAATTATAATGAAACGAATCTTTGGCTAAATTTGAAAGACTCTCTTACCACGACGATGAGGAAATGGACTCGAAATTGGAAATGTCTAAACCTGGTAGACTCTACTGTTCTTTATTTGCAATTTTCATACATTTCAAGTCAATTCTATGATCTTTTTAATATGCCATTATATTCATCATCAACTTATAGATGAAAAGGATTCTGATGAATAGAGGGATCTTCAATTTCTTTTAAAGGCCGCTCATGAATGGCAGAGCCAATTGCTCTTGCCTTTGGGCAGCCCGTGAATCAGTGTTGCCAAATCTTCAGAAAGAAAATGTGCTAGAATTGTTGTGAAATTAGGCTAAATAGACCAAAAGGATGCCAGATTTTAGACTAGTGGTCAACTAAAAATTAAAAGGTTAGTGATTAATTAAAACGACAATAAATGGCAGTTGGCATTTTAATATTGATCAATATATATATTAGAGTAAAACAATGTTACACCCCATATTCCTCAAAATAATAATAATATATCATAGTTCTCCTTAAATTAAGGTTCATCATTTCTCAAAATTGAAATAAAATTACTGTTCTTCTTTTGGAAGGAATGGAATGTTTCTCTAAACAAAATTAAATTAAATATCTCTTTTTCCCACTTACTGAATCTGCCACTGTGGATACATATTCTTTGTACCCTCTGCTTTAGGCATCTCATTTGTTGGTTCAAATTTAACACACCCGGTTTTGTCACTCAATAGTCTACATATATTGAATGAATGCATTTGAATATCTTATTCATATTCTGATTAGAACGCAAAGTTGGATATTTTGAAAAATGAATTTGTTAGGAGGAATTCCCTTAAAATGACTCTAGAATAAGAGACAGTATTGTAGGAACATTAGCTTACAAGGGAGAGACTATATAGTCTCTTCACCAATCAAAGATAGAGAGTTCACACTGGGTGTTCAACTTAATTTTCACAGCCGAATTGAAGACTAGACTCTCATAACTGGGGACAGGAAACCTTATAAATATAATTTTATACAATTTTTTTTCTTTAATATCCAATAATGATATATTTTTGATAAGATATTATGAAAATAATAAAATTCGCCTAATTGTTCAATTTTACTTAAGAATATTAGTCCACATCAATTATTATATCTATACTTATTTCTCAAGGCAAATTTTCTCCAAAATCAAACAAATAGAATTTCGTCATTTTTTTTCGTGGAGATTCCGAGAGAATTTAACTAAACGATTTTGAAAACTTTATTCTATATGCAAAAAGAAAAATAATATCTATTTTGGTTCATTTATATCTAGGGAAGTTAGCAAGAGAACGTAGGCCCATATTTCTTATTCACAGCCCTATCAAAGCCAACAAAGCCAAGAGCTTCTCAACATGACACAGAAATTAACACCAATAAACATATTAGGAAATTAACATTATTTTAATGTGATGATTCATCTGTTATTCATTGTGCTTCTGAATATGTTAAGTGTAGGAGATGAATAATGACGATATAATGTATCAATAGAAATATCAATATTAATGTTTTCAAAAACCTCTAAGCTGTGAAAACAAAAGTTTCGTTAACCTGCAGAGCTTAACTTTAGTTCAATGTAACTTGGAGGAACAAGGACATATTCAGATATAATTATCAATATTAACTTATTATCAAAACAAAACCAAAATGACTTTATATAATATATCTAATAAATTCTATAATAAAAAAATGTATACCATATAACAAAACATTACTGGGCAATCTAAGAAGCAAGCAATCTGCTGACGCAAGAGCCCGTGCCTTATATAAGGTCAAGCAAGCTAACAAAAAAAGTACATTGATAATGATGAATGAAAACCAAGCAAGCATTAAATTTTGTTTAGAGCAAAAGCTTGTAAGTAAAAGCAGAAGCTCAAGACAGCCTCAAGTAGCAAATGCTTAAGCAAAACTCAATTGCTTGATATCATGTGGTTAATAATTATCACCAATTGCTACCTTTTGCTTGATGGACTTGTAGCCTTTGCTTAAGGGCCCAGCCACGTGCGATTGTCTTGGCTAGCTAAAATTTTCACTTTAACTCCTGTCCTTCCTGGCCAACAGAGTTATACTCTCACCATGACTGTTCCACGAAGAAAGAAAAATGATGAAATTCTATTGTTTGACTTTGGAGAAACTTTGCTTCAAGAAATGAATTAATATCTTTAAATGAAATTGAACAATATAATAAATTTTAATATTCAATTATATATCATAAAAATATATTATATTATGTGATATTAAAAAATATTTTTTTCTATAAAATAGAGATTATTAGGTTTCATGTCACCAGTTATGAGAGGCTGGTTTTCAATTCGCCATTGAAAAAATTTTAATAAAAAAAACCCAATGAGTGTTCGATGTTGGGGTATTAAAGCCAACACTTGTTGTTGGCACGGGCCTTTTCCTTGGTTGGCCAGTAGCAGAGAGTGTTCAATTGTTGTTAATACCCCAACAACAATTGAACACTCTCTGCTACTGGCCAACCAAGGAAAAGGCCCGTGCCAACAACAAGTGTTGGCTTTAATACCCCAACATCGAACACTCATTGGGTTTTTTATTAAAATTTTTAATTCCTTTCACTATATCTTTGAAAGGTGAAGATCTCATTAAGTCTCTTCCCACAATGAATACAATTATCACAAGGGGCAACTCTTGTTTCATGCTTTCTCTTTCACTTCTTTCATAAATACCGTCACCCAAACTATAATTGTACATTTTGAACAATTATAAATGACAAAAAATCCTTTTATATATTTTTGGTTTTCTGTAATGATTGTGAAGTAATGTTTCCTTTAACTGCTATCCCAATTAATGTTAGATTCATCAGTTCTTCCAATTCATCATTCATCATCGTCATCATCAGTTGAAGTCGACGAGAGAGAGAATCCTTTCCCAAGTTGAAACTATATTAAAAAAGAGACGCCAAAATAAGACTGAATCACTAAATGGTCTCATTATTCTAACAAAGGAAAATAGATGCAGCTGAAGGTCTCCTCCATGCTCTGATTAATGGCAACTAATTAATTAGTACTGCAATAATCAAATGGGCACAGAAGGTGTTTGAAGAAAAATAGTTGTTTGATGTCTGTAGGCCTATTTTGGTTGTTAATTCTGGTATACAGTTTTCATTTATTGTATTATAAGTATCATATGTTCTTCATCACCCTTATAGCAGTTTTAACTCAGAAAAGATCAAAATATGGATAAATATTTACCCATATAGCTACCATAGATAAAACATGCATCCATAGGCCTACTCTATGTAGCCTATAGGTCTACTGCTTTCCTCATGTTAAGGGTGTGATGGAAAACAGAGGCAGCAGGAGAGTTCTAGACCTTTCTAAAATCTTCTCAGGTATTAGATAAATATATAAGTATTTGAAATTCACATTCACAATGGAAAGTTTTACTTTGAGCCAAATCTACAGAGACTGAATCGTTAATACATAGGATTTACTTTTGAATGTTTGAGATGTTGAAATAACTGGAAAATCTGGACAAAACAAAGACTAGGAATTATTCATAATACTTTTATTTTGAGACTCAAAATCTCACCATACATTCTTATCATGAAATAGGTTTATTGGAGCCACTGAACAATTACAATGCAGTAGTTAACCCTTTGAGTGAAGAGGAAAAACTTAGTTAAGCTCCTACTAGATATCAAAACTTCTTAATAAACGTCATATTTAAATTTCATCATTTTCTATCTCTGATATTCAGTGTTTTACTCAAGAAGAAATGAAAATGAGAACAGAGGAGTTTGAATTCACACAAAAATAGCCATTTATACGATAGAGTTTCCAAACAAAATGTATTGTTTGATTCTTTTCTCAAAGCACGGGCTCTTGCGTTGACATCCCGTAGAGCCTGACTCTTACATGCCCTACTGAGCGATACAGACGTCAACCTTTCCAACTTCAGTGAAACAATTCTTTGGGAATGACAAGTTATATATATATATATATATATATATATATATATATATATATATATATATATATATATATATATATATATATATATATATATATATATATATATATATATGTTAAGGCTGTCATAATTTGAGGCTATATAAACATAATTTGTTGGGGATAAAATAATTAAAATTAGAGAATTGATAAATAGAGATTTTTCTTTTCCAAGATAATGTGGATTTACCAATAAACACCAAAAATGAATGGGGATACCTTCATTAACGTGGTGAAAGGGTTTGTGTATCACCATGATCAGCAAAGCTGTACTACAGAGGCCCCCAAACTAGGCTGATTTGCTGTGAGTGATCAAACTAAAGTCTCCCACCATCACCAACTGTAGGTACTAGGCTGGCTAGGGCACTGGCCACCTGTTGAGATACGACCGCTCGAGTGTTATTGGGTCCTTTGACTGGGCGGACGATGCTACATTGCCTCCCTCTCTCTGGTTATGGCTCATTTTACCTTTGCATACAAAAACACAAATAGTTTGGCCTATTCATACCCCGTTCTCCTCTGTCCTCATACACCTTCAAACACTTACAGTAGGTTACGAAATAATTCTTCTTTGCTCAAGGGGTTATGGACTGTAATTGCTCAGTGGCTACTTTCCTCTTGGTAAGGGTAGAAGAGACTCTTTAGCTTTGATAAACAGCTCTTTAAAATAACACTAAAGTATCACACCATTGTTCTCTAGTCTTGAGTAGTGCCATAACCTCTGTACCATGGCCTTCCACTGTTATGGATTAGAGTTCTCTTGTTTAGGGGTACACTCGGGCATGCTGTTCTATATTATTTCTCTCATTCTGGTTTCTTTTAGGGAGTTTTTATAGTTTATTTTAGAAGGATCTAACTTTTTCGTTACTGTTCTTGAAATATTTTATTTTGATAGTTTATTCTTCTCTTGTAGTTTATGTATTTACTTTCCTCACTGGGCTATTTTTCTTTGCTGGAACCATTGGGCTTAGAGCATCCTGCTTTTCCAACAAGAGTTATAGCTTAGCTTATAATAATAATGTAGTGATATGCAAAATTCTTGAGAAAGAATTAGATAAACTGATCTTGTAAGTCCTGCAGTGAGGAGAGGGTTCCCCTGCGTGATAGGACCAGGAATCATAGCAGTCGGCCTAATCCTTAAAGTAAGCAGTTGAGGGATATTTGTCATCAAAGCCAAGTCTTATGATATTACAGAAGGTTATTCAACATGACTACTGTACCAACCGTGTGTCACACAATTGTACATAAGTATTTAGCATATATTATGCTTGTATCTGCGCTCTTCCCTCGCACTAAAAAGAAGCTGAATGATCATGTCTACGCTTTGCTCTGTAACATTGTCTGTCTCTCGAACAGGTTATGTCCTGTTGCCTTGAGGTTTTGTATATAAAGAAGATTGTTCCTTAACCCTGGATAGGTACGCTCCTCGGACACCCCTTTAAGGGTATACTCGGACGCGAACGACCCCGACGCCAAAAAAAATTCTTGAAAAATCAGTTTTTGCAGTAACCTCCTTTTTTCTTTTGCCAAAAAAAACTTCAATGAATGCTTAAAACAACTGTAAAGATAAATACTACTCATCTGCAGAAAAACTATTTATTATAATATTTTAAAAAATTAAGTAGAAAAAAAAAAAGACCTGACATAAAAATTCATAAAAAAATTGTTTATACATATATACACAAATCCTTTTAGGAATTGATTCTTGAATGTTTAGGACACCTCTTGATGTATTTTGGATGAAGTCAGACCCATGGAGGTGAAGATCTGAAATGAGAAAAAAAGGGTAACTTTTTTTGGCCAAAAAAAATTTGTCCAAATTTCATGAATTTTTTGGGTACCCAAATGAAATAGGAAGTGGCTAATTTTTTTAGGGAATAAACATATGTTATCCTAAAATAGAAATATGTAAAAAAATCTTCATTATTTTGTAAATTACATTTATATCAGGGGCCATATCTAAAGGTAATTTTTTGAGTACTTAGAAATTTCGTAAAAAAAATACATATATTTAATATATAATATGATATTTATGCAGGTAAAAATATACCAAATATCACAAATTCTATAGGGAACTAGAATATATATAGATAGGGCAGCTTACGCTTCGGATATGTCCACAAAATGGCCGCCAACCACACTGACTCAGACTCCCTAATCTGCCACTTGAATGTAGGAAGGGTATGTCAATTTCAAGGTGTTATTTACTAATCTAATTATTATTGGATATGCATAAAAATTGTATGGTGGGTTGCTGGATAATTGTCGATTATTTTACGACTATAAAATTAAAATTCTGCCCAGCGAGAAGGATCCAATGTGGTACTGTTTGGCCAGTTAAAGGACCCCATAACTCTCTAGCGATAGTATCTCAACGGGCGGCTGGTGCCCAGGCCAACCTACTACCTCTAATGAACAATCAAAATATCTTAAAAACATGAACAACATTAAAAGAGTTATTTCAAATATGTACTATAAAAGGACATATAAGACATCAAACTGGCAGCTTCGCAAACTTAAAACTAGAAAAAGCACTCAGAGAGTGCAGACCTCCACCACGGCAGCTCATTTCTCGAAACCAGAGTGCCTTTCCCAGAATGAATTAATCATTTTCAGCTCTTTATTTAAGTTTTAATACATTATGATTAAAATTGTGGCCGTATGGTTGTTGACCAGAATTTGACCTTTTGCTTGACCTTGGCCTCAACCTTGACCTTTGACCTTAACATGTATTAATAGGCACGGATTTTCATACCCTCAAATATGAACTAAGTTTAAAATCTCTTTAACAACGATGTAAAACCTTACGACTGATTACGCGAATTGGATAATTTGGATTACCGTGACCTTGACCTTTGGTCTTACCTTCTAAAATCTAATCATTTCAGCTTTTTACATAAGTTAATCCCTGCAAGTCTCATTACTCTACAACAATATCAAGGCCAGGAAGCTATTCACAAACACACACACACACACAAACAAGGGGTAAAACATAATATCCTCCCAACTTCGTCGGCGGAGGTAATGAAAAATAAAATATGGATCGTAATGTAATAGATTCGTTTGAAATTACAGAATATATCCGCAACGAGTTGAATAAATTAAACATGTGTACGCAGCCCGTCAATAATGACGGCTAAATGTTCAACCCTTCCCTTTACCTAATTACAACACGGCAATGTGTTTTACAAGTGTACCTCTCGGGGTGTATCACTCCCCCCCCCCCCTTTCACAAGCATATGAATATTACCTCCCCCTATCTGAGGGACGGGGTGAGACATTTATTTATTTATTTATTTATATAAATATATATATATATATATATTATATATATATATTATATATATATATATATATATATATTCGTTCTTTACTATATCATGGAGCTATTTAGTAGGAAACAAGGGTATATATCATAATTACTGAAAAATCATTATTAACATTATTACAAAGAAAAAATCGCACACAAAAACTAACGAAAGTTAGAAGTAAACAAAGCAAAGGAAAGATTCTTTAGTTTTAAAGAATAAATAATACACATTCCTCTTTTATAATGCAGACAGTGACGGGTATTTTTAGCAGAATCGAGAGTAGATATGACAGATATGTGCGTTAACCCTTTCAGTGTCATTGGGGACTAGGAAAAAAATTTGAAAAGGATACTATTAAAATAAAAAAAACTATAAACAGTTTGTATTGAATGGAAAGCTGTTCTTGACAGGATTTCCATTAAATATCAAGCTAGGGTTTGTGTGGTCTTGAAAGAATTTACTACATCAAGAGTTAAGTTGAATTTACCACTGGCAGTGAAAGGGTTAATGGACCTCACATGAATCATGAACCTGAATCTAATAGAGAGGGATTTTGAATCATTTTAGAAATACACATAAACGCCTATTTCACATCCACGAGGTGTCTGCATGACTGAATTAATAGAAAAATTAAAAG